>NC_086452.1:300386969-300559469 GCF_028390025.1 Pseudophryne corroboree
GTACAGGCGTCTCAAACACCGTCAGGGGCTCTAAAGCGCCCGTTACCTCTGGTCGACACAGACACGGACACTGACTCCAGTGTCGACGGTGAGGAAACAAACGTATTTTCCAGTAGGGCCACACGTTACATGATCACGGCAATGAAGGAGGTTTTGAACATTTCTGATACTACAAGTACCACAAAAAAGGGTATTATGTGGGGTGTGAAAAAACTACCCGTAGTTTTTCCTGAATCAGATGAATTAAATGAGGTGTGTGATGAAGCGTGGGTTTCCCCCGATAAAAAACTGCTAATTTCTAAAAAATTATTGGCATTATACCCTTTCCCGCCAGAGGTTAGGGCGCGTTGGGAAACACCCCCTAGGGTAGATAAGGCGCTCACACGCTTATCAAAACAAGTGGCGTTACCGTCTCCTGATACGGCCGCCCTCAAGGAACCAGCTGATAGGAAGCTGGAAAATATCCTAAAAAGTATATACACACATACTGGTATTATACTGCGACCAGCAATCGCCTCAGCCTGGATGTGCAGTGCTGGGGTGGCTTGGTCGGATTCCCTGACTGAAAATATTGATACCCTGGACAGGGACAATATATTATTGACTATAGAGCATTTAAAGGATGCATTTCTATATATGCGAGATGCACAGAGGGATATTTGCACTCTGGCATCAAGAGTAAGTGCGATGTCCATTTCTGCCAGAAGAGGGTTATGGACGCGACAGTGGTCAGGTGATGCGGATTCCAAACGGCATATGGAAGTATTGCCGTATAAAGGGGAGGAGTTATTTGGGGTCGGTCTATCGGACCTGGTGGCCACGGCAACGGCTGGGAAATCCACCTTTTTACCCCAGGTCACCTCTCAGCAGAAAAAGATACCGTCTTTTCAGGCTCAGTCCTTTCGCCCCCATAAGGGCAAGCGGGCAAAAGGCCACTCATATCTGCCCCGGGGCAGAGGAAGGGGAAAAAGACTGCAGCAGACAGCCTCTTCCCACGAACAGAAGCCCTCCCCCGCTTCTGCCAAGTCCTCAGCATGACGCTGGGGCCTTACAAGCGGACTCAGGCACGGTGGGGGCCCGTCTCAAGAATTTCAGCGCGCAGTGGGCTCACTCGCAAGTGGACCCCTGGATCCTGCAGGTAGTATCTCAGGGGTACAAATTAGAATTTGCGACGTCTCCCCCTCGCCGGTTCCTGAAGTCTGCTTTACCAACGTCTCCCCCCGACAGGGAGGCGGTATTGGAAGCCATTCACAAGCTGTATTCCCAGCAGGTGATAATCAAGGTACCCCTCCTACAACAGGGAAAGGGGTATTATTCCACGCTGTTTGTGGTACCGAAGCCGGACGGCTCGGTGAGACCTATTTTAAATCTGAAATCCTTGAACACTTACATAAAAAGGTTCAAGTTCAAGATGGAGTCACTCAGAGCAGTGATAGCGAACCTGGAAGAAGGGGACTATATGGTGTCTCTGGACATCAAGGATGCTTACCTCCATGTCCCAATTTGCCCTTCTCACCAAGGGTACCTCAGGTTTGTGGTACAGAACTGTCACTATCAGTTTCAGACGCTGCCGTTTGGATTGTCCACGGCACCTCGGGTCTTTACCAAGGTAATGGCCGAAATGATGATTCTTCTTCGAAGAAAAGGCGTCTTAATTATCCCTTACTTGGACGATCTCCTGATAAGGGCAAGGTCCAGAGAACAGTTAGAGATCGGAGTAGCACTATCTCAAGTAGTACTACGACAGCACGGATGGATTCTAAATATTCCAAAATTGCAGCTGATTCCGACGACACGTCTGCTGTTCCTAGGGATGATTCTGGACACAGTACAGAAAAAGGTGTTTCTCCCGGAGGAGAAAGCCAGGGAGTTATCCGACCTAGTCAGGAACCTCCTGAGACCAGGCCAAGTGTCAGTGCATCAATGCACAAGGGTCCTGGGAAAGATGGTGGCTTCTTACGAAGCGATTCCATTCGGCAGATTCCACGCAAGAACTTTTAAGTGGGATCTGCTGAACAAATGGTCCGGATCGCATCTTCAAATGCATCAACGGATAACCCTGTCTCCAAGGACAAGGGTGTCTCTCCTGTGGTGGTTACAGAGTGCTCATCTCCTAGAGGGCCGCAGATTCGGCATTCAGGATTGGGTCCTGGTGACCACGGATGCCAGCCTGAGAGGCTGGGGAGCAGTCACACAGGGAAAAAATTTCCAAGGCTTGTGGTCAAGCATGGAAACGTCACTTCACATAAATATCCTGGAACTAAGGGCCATTTACAATGCCCTAAGTCAGGCAAGGCCTTTGCTTCAGGGTCAGCCGGTGTTGATCCAGTCGGACAACATCACGGCAGTCGCCCACGTAAACAGACAGGGCGGCACAAGAAGCAGGAGGGCAATGACGGAAGTTGCAAGGATTCTTCGCTGGGCGGAAAATCATGTGATAGCACTGTCAGCAGTGTTCATTCCGGGAGTGGACAACTGGGAAGCAGACTTCCTCAGCAGACACGATCTCCACCCGGGGGAGTGGGGACTTCACCCAGAAGTCTTCCACATGATTGTGAACCGTTGGGAAAAACCAAAAGTGGACATGATGGCGTCCCGCCTCAACAAAAAACTGGACAGATATTGCGCCAGGTCAAGGGACCCTCAGGCAATAGCTGTGGACGCTCTGGTAACACCGTGGGTGTACCAGTCAGTGTATGTGTTCCCTCCTCTGCCTCTCATACCCAAGGTACTGAGAATCATAAGAAGGAGAGGAGTAAAGACTATACTCGTGGCTCCGGATTGGCCAAGAAGGACTTGGTACCCGGAACTTCAAGAGATGCTCACGGAAGACCCGTGGCCTCTACCTCTAAGAAAGGACCTGCTCCAGCAGGGACCATGTCTGTTCCAAGACTTACCGCGGCTGCGTTTGACGGCATGGCGGTTGAACGCCGGATCCTGAAGGAAAAAGGCATTCCGGATGAAGTCATCCCTACCCTGATCAAAGCCAAGAAGGATGTAACTGTGCAACATTATCACCGTATTTGGCGTAAATATGTTGCGTGGTGTGAGGCCAGGAAGGTCCCTACAGAGGAATTTCAACTGGGTCGTTTCCTGCATTTCCTGCAAACAGGACTGTCTATGGGCCTCAAATTAGGGTCCATTAAGGTTCAAATTTCGGCCCTGTCAATATTCTTCCAAAAAGAACTAGCTTCAGTTCCTGAAGTTCAGACGTTTGTCAAGGGAGTACTGCATATACAGCCTCCTTTTGTGCCTCCAGTGGCACCTTGGTATATCAATGTAGTTTTGGGGTTCCTAAAATCACATTGGTTTGAACCACTCACCACTGTGGACTTAAAATATCTCACATGGAAAGTGGTAATGCTGTTAGCCCTGGCTTCAGCCAGGCGTGTATCAGAATTGGCGGCTTTATCCTATAAAAGCCCTTACCTAATTTTTCATACGGATAGGGCAGAATTGAGGACTCGTCCTCAATTTCTCCCTAAGGTGGTTTCAGCATTTCACTTAAACCAGCCTATTGTGGTGCCTGGGGCTACTAGGGACTTGGAGGATTCCAAGTTGCTGGACGTAGTCAGGGCCCTGAAAATATATGTTTCCAGGACGGCTGGAGTCAGAAAATCTGACTCGCTGTTTATCCTGTATGCACCCAACAAGCTGGGTGCTCCTGCTTCTAAGCAGACGATTGCTCGTTGGATTTGTAGTACAATTCAGCTTGCACATTCTGTGGCAGGCCTGCCACAGCCAAAATCTGTAAAAGCCCATTCCACACGGAAAGTGGGCTCATCTTGGGCGGCTGCCCGAGGGGTCTCGGCTTTACAACTTTGCCGAGCAGCTACTTGGTCAGGGGCAAACACGTTTGCTAAATTCTACAAATTTTATACCCTGGCTGAGGAGGACCTGGAGTTCTCTCATTCGGTGCTGCAGAGTCATCCGCACTCTCCCGCCCGTTTGGGAGCTTTGGTATAATCCCCATGGTCCTTTCGGAGTCCCCAGCATCCACTAGGACGTCAGAGAAAATAAGAATTTACTTACCGATAATTCTATTTCTCATAGTCCGTAGTGGATGCTGGGCGCCCATCCCAAGTGCGGATTGTCTGCAATACTTATACATAGTTATTGTTACAAAAATCGGGTTATTATTGTTGTGAGCCATCTTTTCAGAGGCTCCTCTGTTATCATGCTGTTAACTGGGTTCAAATCACAAGTTGTACGGTGTGATTGGTGTGGCTGGTATGAGTCTTACCCGGGATTCAAAATCCTTCCTTATTGTGTACGCTCGTCCGGGCACAGTATCCTAACTGAGGCTTGGAGGAGGGTCATAGGGGGAGGAGCCAGTGCACACCAGCTAGTCCTAAAGCTTTTACTTTTGTGCCCAGTCTCCTGCGGAGCCGCTATTCCCCATGGTCCTTTCGGAGTCCCCAGCATCCACTACGGACTATGAGAAATAGAATTATCGGTAAGTAAATTCTTATTTTTTTCCAGTGTTTTTAAGCGCTGGTGTGTGCTGGCATACTCTCTCTCTGTCTCTCCTTAGGGCCTGATTGGGGTTTTGTCCCCTTATAGGTTAATCCCTGTGTGTGTGGGGTACCGGTACGTGTGTGTCGACATGTCTGAGGCGGAAGGCTTCTCCAAGGAGGAGGGGGAGCAAATGAGTGGTGTGTCCCCGTCGGTTGTGTTGAATGCAAGTGTGGCATCTTTACATAAAAGGCTTGATAAGGCTGAATTAGTGGGGACATCAGGGGGTCGATCCTCGGATTGAACCGACTCACAGGGCCCGTCGGGGTCTCAAAAGCGTCCCTTAACACAAGACACTATTACTGACACGGATTCTGATTCCAGTGTCGACTATGACGAAGTAAAATTGCACCCTAGGGTGACTAAAACCATTCAGTGTATGATTGTGGCAATAAGAGATGTGTTGCATATTGTGGATGAACCCTCGGTCCCCGACACAAGGGTACACATGTTTGAGGAAAAGAAACAGATTATTAACTTTCCCACATCTCATGATCAAATGATTTCTTTGGAAAAGCTTGGGAGACTCCGTATAAGAGACCGCAGATCCCCAAAATAATTTATATGGCATACCCCTTCCCTAAGCAGGACAGATGTCCTGACGCGCTTGTCCAAGAAAGTGGCGCTACCGTCTCCTGACACAGCAGCCCTTAAGGACCCTGCAGATCGCAGGCAAGAAACTACATTAAAGTGTATTTATTCTCATACGGGTGCTGTGCTAAGACCGACAATTGCGTCAGCATGGGTGTGTAGCGCAATTGCAGCTTGGACAGATGAGCTGACAGATCAATTTGATAATATGGATAAGGATACTATATTCCTAACTCTAGCCCATATTAAAGACGCAGTCTTATTTATGAGGGATGCTCAAAGGGACATTGGATTGCTAGCTTCTAGGTTCCAATGCCATGTCTGTCTCAGCGAGAAGATCCTTATGGACTCGCCAATGGACGGGTGATGCGGATTCCAAAAAACATATGGAAGTACTACCCTATAAGGGTGATGTATTGTTTGGGGATGGGCTAACGGACCTGGTTTCCACAGCTACAGCAGGTAAATCAAATTTTTTACCATATATTCCCCAACAGCAAAAGTTTTGCTATCAGATGCAGTCCTTTCGGTCGCACAAGTCCAAAAGAGGTCGGGGATCCTCTTTCCTCGCCAGAGGTAAGGGCAGAGGCAAGAGAGCACCTGCTTCGGCAGGTGCCCAGGAACAAAAGTCCTCCCCGGCTGCTCCAAAACCCACAGCATGACGCTGGGGCTCCCCTGAGGGAGTCCGCACCGGTGGGGGCACGTCTTCGACTTTTCAGTCAGGCCTGGGTCAGTTCGGACCTGAATCCCTGGGTGTTGGAAACAGTTTCCCAGAGTTACAAATTGGAATTCGAGGAGGTGCCCCCGCGCCGATTTTTCAAATCGGCCCTACCAGCTTCCACATCGGAAAGGGATATAGTGTTAGCTGCAATTCAAACGCTGTGTATACAGCAAGTGATAATCAAGGTTCCCCTGCACCAGCAGGGAAGAGGTTACTACTCAACCCTATTTGTGGTCCCGAAACCGGACGGTTTGGTCAGACCTATTTTGAATCTGAAATCCCTAAACCTGTACATAAAAAGATTCAAATTCAAAATGGAATCTGTCAGAGCGATAATAGCCAACATGGAGGAGGGGGAGTTTATGGTGTCTCTGGACATAAAGGATGCGTACCTTCATGTCCCCATATATGCCCCCCATCAGGAATACCTGAGATTCGCTGTACAGGATTGTCATTACCAATTTCAGACGTTGCCGTTTGGACTCTCCACGGCCCCGAGGATTTTCACCAGGATAATGGCGGAAATGATGGTGGTCCTGCGCAAGCATGGAGTCACAATTATCCCATACTTGGACGATCTCCTGATAAAAGCGAGATCAAGGGAGAAATTGCTGAGCAGTGTGGCGCTCTCTCTGAGAGTGCTCCAGCAACACGGTTGGATTCTAAATCTACCGAAGTCACAGCTGATTCCGACAACTCGACTACCGTTCCTAGGTATGATACTGGATACGGAACAAATGAAGGTCTTCCTCCCAATAGAGAAAGCCCAAGACATCCAGAACATGGTCAGAGACCTGCTAAAACCGAAAAGGGTGTCAGTTCACCAATGCACTCGAGTTCTGGGGAAAATGGTGGCGGCTTACGAGACCATTCCCTTTGGAAGGTTCCATGCAAGGACTTTTCAATGGGACCTTCTGGACAAGTGGTCCGGGTCCCATCTGCACTTACATCGGAAAATAACTCTGTCCCCAGGGACCAGAGTGTCCCTCCTGTGGTGGTTGCAAAGTGCTCACCTCTTGGAGGGTCGCAGGTTCGGAATTCAGGATTGGATCCTGGTTACCACGGACGCGAGCCTCCAAGGATGGGGAGCGGTGAAAAACATTTTTCAGGGTCTTTGGTCAGACCAGGAGTTTTGTCTACACATCAATGTGTTGGAACTCAGGGCCATTTACAACGGCATTCGACAAGCGGAGAGTTTTCTTCTAAACCTACCGGTTCTGATTCAATCAGATAATGTCACAGCAGTGGCTCATGTGAACAGCCAAAGCGGGACAAGAAGCAGAGTCGCGATGGCGGAAGCCACAAGGATCCTTCGCTGGGCGGAAAATCATGTAAGCGCTCTGTCGGCTGTCTTCATTCCGGGAGTGGACAACTGGGAAGCAGACTTCCTCAGCAGACACGATCTCCATCCAGGAGAGTGGGGACTTCATCAAGAAGTCTTTGCAGACGTAACACGTCTTTGGGGAACTCCTCAAATAGACATGATGGCGTCACGCCTCAACAAAAAACTTCGGAGGTATTGCGCCAGGTCTCAGGACCCTCAGGCAGTAGCAGTAGACGCTCTGGTAACACCGTGGGTGTTCAAATCGGTCTACGTGTTTCCTCCTCTTCCTCTCATCACAAAAGTGTTGAGGATCATAAGACGAAGAAGAGTACAGACGATACTCGTTGTCCCAGACTGGCCTCGAAGGGCCTGGTACTCGGATCTACAAGAGATGCTCACAGGAGATCCCTGGCCTCTTCCTCTGAGGGAAGACCTGTTGCAGCAGGGGCCCTGTGTATTTCAAGACTTACCGCGGTTACGTTTGACGGCATGGCGGTTGAACGCCGAATCCTAGCGAAAAAGGGGATTCCGGAAGAGGTCATCCCTACTTTACTAAAGGCTAGGAAGGAGGTGACGATAAGACATTATCACCGTATCTGGCGAAAGTATGTGTCTTGGTGTGAGACCAAGAATGCACCTACGGAAGATTTTCATCTGGGTCGTCTTCTCCACTTCCTACAGACAGGAGTGGATATGGGCCTGAAATTAGGCTCAGTTAAGGTACAGATTTCGGCCCTCTCGATTTTCTTTCAGAAGGAATTGGCTTCTCTTCCAGAAGTCCAGACGTTTGTAAAGGGAGTGCTGCACATCCAGCCCCCTTTTGTGCCTCCAGTGGCACCATGGGACCTGAACGTGGTGTTGCAGTTCCTAAAATCACACTGGTTTGAACCGCTTAACAAGGTTGAGTTGAAATTTCTTACCTGGAAGGTGGTCATGTTGTTGGCCTTAGCATCAGCAAGGCGAGTGTCAGAATTGGCGGCTTTGTCACACAAGAGCCCCTACTTGATTTTTCATGTGGATCGAGCTGAATTGAGGACACGTCCGCAATTTTTGCCTAAAGTGGTTTCTTCGTTCCATATGAATCAACCTATTGTGGTGCCTGTGGCTACAAGTGACCTGGAGGATTCCAGATCCCTGGACGTAGTCAGGGCCTTAAAAATTTATGTAGCTAGGACGGCTAGAATTAGGAAAACAGAGGCTCTTTGTCCTGTATGCGGCCAATAAGATTGGCGCTCCTGCTTCGAAGCAGACTATTGCTCGCTGGATCTGTAATACTATTCAGCAGGCTCACTCTACGGCTGGATTGCCGGTACCAAATTCGGTTAAGGCCTATTCCACTAGGAAGGTAGGCTCTTCTTGGGCGGCTGCCCGAGGCGTCTCGGCATTACAACTTTGCAGAGCGGCGACTTGGTCGGGGTCAAACACTTTTGCTAAATTCTACAAGTTTGATACCCTGGCTGATGAGGACCTAGCGTTTGCTCAGTCGGTGCTGCAGAGTCATACGCACTCTCCCGCCCGATTGGATGCTTTGGTATAAACCCCATGGTCCTTACGGAGTCCCCAGCATCCTTTAAGACGTAAGAGAAAATAAGATTTTAAACCTACCGGTAAATCTATTTCTCCTAGTCCGTAGAGGATGCTGGGCGCCCGTCCCAGTGCGGAAACTCTGCAAGACTTGTATATAGTTGTTGCTTACATAAGGGTTATGTTACAGTTGACATCGGTCTTGGACCGTTACTGTCGTTTGTTCATACTGGTAACAGGTTATGTATGTTCCAGATTGCATGGTATGATTGGTGTGGGCTGGTATGAATCTTGCCCTTGGATTGCCCATCTCCTCTGGGCACAGTTCTCTAACTGAGGTCTGGAGGAGGGGCATAGAGGGAGGAGCCAGTGCACACCCATAGTCAAAGTTCTTTTTAGGTGCCCTATCTCCTGCGGAGCCCGTCTATACCCCATGGTCCTTACGGAGTCCCCTGCATCCTCTACGGACTAGGAGAAATAGATTTACCGGTAGGTTTAAAATCTTATTTTTTCCAGTCCCCCCTCTACTCTGAAACAAGGGCTTCTATTCCAGCCTGATCATGGTACCAAAACCGGATGGTTCGATCCGATCAATTCTGAACCTCAGATCTCTGAACCCTTACCTACAGGTATTCAAGTGCAAGATGGAATCCCTGAGAGCCGTGATCTCAGGCCTGGAGGAAGGGGAATTCCTGGTATCCCTGGATATCAAGGATCCGTACCTTCACATCCCGATATGGCCACCTCATCAGGCTTACCTCAGGTTTGCATTGCAGGATACTCACTTACAGTTTCGGGCCTTGCCTTTTGGCCGCTCCATGACACCACGGGTGTTCACAAAGGTGATGGCGGAGATGACGCTACAACTCTGCGTGATGGGTGTGAACATCGTTCCATACTTGAACGATCTTCTCATAAAAGCGGCATCCGAGGCTCAGTTGTTGGAAAGCATAGCCCTGACTACACGGCTACTGATTGATCACTGGTGGAGCCTCAGTCTACAGAAATCACACCTGGAACCATCGTGAAGACTTCAGTTCTTGGGGATGATCCTGGACACGGTGTCTCAGAAGGTGTTTCTTCCTATGGACAAGTCCTTGACTTTTCAGTCGATGGTGCGCTCCATTCTGAAACCTCCAAAAATCTCGGTGCATCTTTGCATCTGCCTGCTGGGCATGATGGTAGCCTCATATGAGGCAATTCAATATGGAAGGTTCCATGCCCGTCCGTTCCAGCTGGATCTGCTGGACAAATGGTCAGGGTCACACCTGCACATGCACCGGTAGATATCCCTTTCGCCAAGAGAACGGATTTCCCTGTTAGGTGGTTGCAGACCTCCCACCTAGTGGAGGGTCGACATTTCGGAATTCAGACCTGGATTATATTGATGTATGCGAGCCTCCGCGGTTGAGGGTCTGTAACCCAAGGGGTACAGTTTCAAAGACGGTGGGTTACCTCAGGAGGTCTCCCTTCCAATAAACATTCTGGAACTCAGAGCGATTCTTCCCTCCTCCAACATCAGGCCATACAGGTCCAGTTGGACAACGTCACGGAAGTGGCATACATAAACAAACAGGGAGGAACCAGGGCCACAATGCGAGAGGTGTCCAAAATACTCCTCTGGGCGTAACGCAACGCCAGGGCCATGTCGGACATCTTCATTCCGGGAGTGGACAACTGGGAGGCAGACTTCCTCAGCAGACACGATCTTCACCTGGTGGAATGGGGAATTCACCCGCAGGTGTTCCAACTGTTGGTTCAACGGTGGGGCTGCCCCCTGATCGACATGATGGCTTCTCGTCTCAACAAGAAGCTACAACGTTACTGGTCCAGGACGAGGGATCCACAGGCTGCAGCGGTTGACGCTCTGACGGCGCCGTGGATTTACGACTTCATCTATCTGTTCCCTCCAATTCCTCTCATTCCCAGGGTCCTCAAGACTAAAAAGGGAAAGCGTTCAGAAAATTCTGATTGCCCCGGATTGGCCACGTCGGGCCTGGTATGCGGACCTCCTGGCCATGTTCCTCGAAGAGCCCTGGCCTCTGCCGCTTCAAATGGATCTTCTTCTGCAAGGTCAGTTCGTCTATCCAGACCTACCGTGGCTACATTTGACGGCATGGCGGTTGAAAGGGAGATATTAGGCCGAAAACAGCTTCCCTCTAAAGTTATCTAAACTATGGTCCAGGTTCGGAAGGTGGTCACAGCTAAGCATTACCACCGCATCTGGAAGAAGTATGTCTCCTGGTGTGAGGGTCGGCAGTACTCCACTGTAGATTTTCATCTGGGTAGGTTCTTACTCTTCCTGTAACCAGTTGTGGATATGGGCCTTCGTTTTGGGATCCATTAAGGTTCAGATCTCGGCCTTGTCTATTTTCTTCCAAAAACAATTGGCTGTTATCCCTGAAATCCAGACATTCCTAAAAGGTTTCCTTCATATTTAGCCACCCTTTGTTCTTCCTACGGCACCGTGGGATCTCAGTTTTGGTCCTGACCTTTTTGCAATCAGAGTGGTTTGAACCTTTGCACCGGTTGGACTTCGAAGACTGTCATGTTGTTGGCCTTGGCGTCAGCAAGGCATGTCTCGGAATTGGGGGCTTTATCCTGTAAGAGCCCTTACCTGGTATTTCACGAGGATAGAGCGGAGCTCAGGCCGCTGTTTCTGCCTAAAGTGGTGTCGCATTTCACATCAACCAACCGGTTGTAGTTCCTGTATTGTTTGACACGCCCGTTTCCTTAAAATTCTTGGAGGTGGTTCGAACTTTGAGAATTTATGTCAAGAGACAGCTCGTCACCGGAAATCTGATTCCCTTTGTGTTCTCTGTTACATTACGAAGGTCGGATGTCCTGCTACGAAGCAGTCAATTGCTCATTGGATCCGGATGACAATCCAACAGGCTTACTCTTCGGCAGCCTTGCCGCTGCCGAATTCTATTCAAGCCTACTCCACGAGGTGGGTGGGTTCTTCCTGGGCGGCTGCCCGTGGTGTCTCTGCTTTGCAGTTATGCTGAGCAGCTACTTGGTCTGGTTTGAACACATAAAGTTTTACAAGTTCGATGTCTTGGCTACTGAGGACCTTCAATTTGGTCGCTCGGTGTTGCAGGGGTCTCCGCACTCTCCCACCCAGTCTGGGAGCTTTGGGACATCCCCATAGTACTAAGACCATCCCAGTATCCCCTAGGACGTTACAGAAAATAGGATTTTAATACCTACCGGTAATTCCTTTTCTTGTAGTCCATAGGGGATTCTGGGCGCCCGCCTCTGTGCTATGTTTATGTTCCTGCAAGCGTTGTTCTTGTGTTTCTTTGTTTGGTCTGCTGTTGCTGTTCCTAGTTTCAAGTTGTAGTTAGCATGGCTATCCTCTTGTTGTGTTGTGTTGTGTGTTGGTTCTTTACCACACCACTTTTTCTTATCTATTTTCCTCCTCTCATAGTATGTCCATCTCCTTGTGCACAGTTTTCCTAGACTGAGTATGCAGGAGGGGCATAGAGGGGAGAAGCCAGCACACTGAAGACATTTTTAAAGTGCCATGGCTCCAATGGACCCCATCTATACCCAATGGTACTAAGAACATCCCAGTATCCCCTACGGACTAGGAGAAAAGGAATTAACGGTAGGTTTTAATTTCCTATTAATAATCTCCTAACAATGCCTTTAGTAACAATTCTATCTTTGGGATCTAGATTTGAACTTTTATCAACACCCAATATTTTCAGGCCAGTGACCACAAGATATCAAAAATATACAATTGATTAAAAAATAAAAATTTTACACAATACTAGAGATATAAACATAATATAGTTTTATTATTCATATCTGTACAATATTTCCAATCCTGAAGTCAAGATTTTTTGCCCTTAACGAGAGAGTGCTACCATTCAATTTTGGCTCCTCAAAACGGGTATTATAGCTTCTTTTACCCAACGCATTTCATCTCCACATGAGACTTCATCAGAGGTATCAATAGTACAGAATGGGGAAAAAATTGTGAGTTGTTAGAACAGATAAATCAAGCTGGCAGTCTACTAGATAATCAAACTTTGTTATCGAATCAAGGAAACATTGCACTTCAAACTTTAATATGTAATTAAAAAACACGTATTCCGAAACCCCTGTAGATGCAAAAAAAAAAAAAAAAGCTTAGTAACTTAACCCGCTGCATAAACTGAAGTGAAGTACCAGTGCTAACTTATCCGGAAACCATGGAAACAAGCACACTAAGCTTGCATTCTGAGGACCATGATGGTAGTAATCAAATAGATGGCAATATAAGAGGATGCAGCAGCAGCAATATATTTCATTGCCAATATCGCATCAATAAGTACTAGTCAATCGTTGCTTGAAAGCGAGCAAAAAAGCATGCAATGCACTATTCAACACCCTGACCACTTATCAAAATTCTGCAACCTCATTGCACATCTACATCACACACCTCATTTAATGCCACCTGAACCATAAAAATCAGTGTTGTCATTTCAGAGTAGTTGCTCTCACAAATATATTGCTTATGTGATTAAATATATATAAGAGAAGTATAACAAAACACAGACACTGCTGTAATAGAGGCCCAGGATCCCTCACCAATATAGTCCCAAATTTGGAACTATATTGGTAAGTGATGCCTGCGGGTTCTGGCACGTGCCAGTAACATCACAATGGCTCCCTGTGGGACATGCGGAAGTAACTGGAGGTTGTTGATTCACTAAGGTTTTTATGTCTCTGTAAGACCCAAATGTGGAACAACTAAATAGTCTTATAGAGTCTTTATTTCTTTATTCTGAAGACCCGTGAGTGCCAACAGCTACATTTTATATTGTTGGGCTATCTTAAGGTGGGTACACACGGATAGTTCCGTGCTTACATTCTAATGGTGCCCATACACTTGTACGATGCCCTGCGACGAGACATGGCAGGGCATCGCACCGGCAGTTCAGGTGCGATGAAATCGCACCTGAAACGCCAAAGTGATTACCATGCGACCATACAATAGATCGCATGGTAATCACGTGATCGGCACGTCACCACCGAGTGGGAGCAGCCTCTGGCCGCTCCCGGCGGGTGCCCATCGCACATCGCAGTGCGATATATCTTGTGGTTTTAAAACCACATGCGATCACACTGCGATGTGAGAGATATTAAGTGCAGCACATAATATCTTCAGACGCGACATTGGAGCGGCGTGCCCGCGCATCGCGTCTCAAGGTACCTAAAATGTGCATACAATCCTTCGATTTCTCTCACAGATGAGGCTGAATTCGAAGGTTAGCACCGATTATCTCACAAGTGTATGGGCACCATAAGCAATATGACTAGATTGCTTAACGTTAAGCACAGATCTCTCCGTGTGTATGCCCCCCAGCGATAGCGATGTGCGGCCCTGCGCTATCGCTGGTACTAGATTGGCCTGCTGTGTGCTGAGCGGTCTGTGCTAAATCGCTCAGCACGCATCTCTCCCTGTGTTTATGGGGCTTTAGACCCGGGAGGGCATCAGGGTGAGTATTGCTGGTAATCTGGTGTGGAGTGCCAGCCTGTAGTGTGTGTGTGTGTGTGTGTGTGTGTGTGTGTGTGTGTGTGTGTATATATGTAATATATATATATATATATATATAATATTATATTAAATAATAATTACAAAATTATTAAAATTAGCTCTAAGATTTTTAACCTCTGACTGGTGATGCCTAGAGTGGTCTGGGGAGGTATGTCATCCTGCCTGTCTGCCCTCTGTGGGGGGGAGGGCAGGGGGGAGGGGGTGTTCCTCCTTGTCCATTAGACCTGTATCAGTGGTTCTGATGTCAACTAAGTGACTGTATATTTAAACAGACAGACGGGTCCATTCACAGCACCTACTCCTTGCAGCATCTCTTATTTAATGTATCTGCCGTCTGTCGCATGCAGTTCATTGATATATTTTTTAGTACAGCACATGCATCAAAGTTACACTGCACATGTGTCCAAAGTCCATGCACACAGTTGCGATTGAGACACACAGGGATGAATTCAAGTTTGTCCAGCCATCAGCATGGCAGCCTAATCTTGTAAAAAAGTGTATACTGCCCCATAGGGTAGGGAGCACTTTTAATTGAATTCAGACGGGAGATGCAGCGCCATTGCCGTTAGTTAAAACGCTGTGGCAACAGCAATTTGCATCCTTCATCTGGAATTTAATTCCCCCCAGTAGTTTCAGAAATGTCTTGAAAATATATTGGGTGGTGTTTGGGAGGTGTCATGTTAGGCATGTTACTGAAGTGGTTGTGAACTTCTAATGTCTCATGTTCAAGGCCAGTACTCTGACTGAGATTCTGCACCAAGCATTGGGCTGGTTAAACTTTCAATGGGATCCGCTTTCTAGGTCGACAATAACTAAGTCGACCACTATTGGTCGACAGGGTCTCTAGATCGACATGCTCTAGGTCAACATGTCAAAAGGTCAACATGAGTTTTTCACAGTTGTTTTCTTTTTTTGACCTTTTTAATACTTAACGATCCACGCAGACTACGATTGTGACCTATGGCGAGCGCAGCGAGGCACCTTTCCCGAAGCATGGCGAGCCACTCATGTCGACCTTTTGACATGTCGACCTAGAGACCCTGTCGATCTTGCATACCACACCCCTTTCAATGGTGTGACCAATAGTTAAACAATTTAGGGTCCTGACTCCTAAGGACGGAGTTTATACAGTCTTACTGGTAATTAGGCAATGGGTATTTTGCAGGAAGCTAAGAAATCCTCCTGATTGATTTTTGCCCCCTCTGCATAGTCATTCATGATAATCAATGTGTTCTCTGTCTTGTACAGTAACCTAAATATATTTTTGTTCGGTTCATCATGTATAATTTAAGTCTGATGCCATGTGGTATTGGTCAAGAATGTCAGAAATCAGTTTGCAATATACTGTACATTGGTATTTGCAGAGTTACAAATTTAAGTGAGGGCTACATGGTGTCACTACCCTTAGAATATTTGCATTCAAATTGAGTTAGTTTTGTAACTAAGATTTTATATTTTGCAGCTATTAGCCTGAAAAGTAAATGATGGAAAATATAGCTGATTTATATTTATATTGTTTTCATTAAATTGTGGGCAGAAATTATAGTTTGATTAACCAATGACTCATTATGATCATTTGCAGAAATGGGGGGAGGGGGGTTGGGGACAGTTTGATTAAAATAAATTGTCACAAAGTTGCAGTATGTGGGGACAACTGTAAGGTAATTCTGAAAGCTCAAAATATGATCATCTTACTAAATGAAAAATCTCATCAGTCCCTTTCAGTATATCATCTGCTATCTAGGCTGTGGGAATATCCCTTTTCTCTTACGTCCTAGAGGATGCTGGGGTCCACATAAGTACCATGGGGTATAGATGGGTCCCTTGGGAGCCATGGGCACTTTAAGAGTTTAATAGTGTGGGCTGGCTCCTCCCTCTATGCCCCTCCTACCAGACTCAGTTTAGAAAATGTGCCCGGTGGAGCCGGTCACAGATAAGGGAGCTCCATAGGAGTTTTTCTAGTTTTATTATTTTTTAATCGGAGTTAGGCACAGGGAGGCTGCTGGCAACAGCCTCCCTACTTTGTGGGACTTAGGGGGGGGAGTAGTGTCCAACCCTTTGAGGTTAATGGCCACTATCTCTACTGACAGGACATTAAGCTCCTGAGGGTGATGATCGTTAACTCCCGAGGTGACTGCTCACTCCCGCTGCATGCCCCCTAACAGAGCCAGAAGATCGCGGTGGTGAGTTAGTCACCGGCAACCCGGTGTGAATGGCGGCTATAGGGTGGGAGCGCAGTACTGAAGCTGAGCTCCGGAGGCTCAGCGGTACTGCGGTGCTGTGAGGGGCGCCCTAGGCCAGCGCAATACCCTTACACTGGTCGCTACCTCTAGCAGGGTCTCTGAAATGCTGCTAGACACTAACCTCAGGCCTGTATAAAGAATTTCAAGTGCTGGAAGACGCGCCATTTTTGGGGGTGGAGCTTCTCCTCAGAGCGGATCCAGCAGCTCTCCAGCGCCATTTTCTCCATGCAGAAACCACACAGCAACGCTGACAGTGAACGCTGATCCTCCACAGACCTCCAGTCATCCTGTGCGGTACCAGAGGGTTATAGAAGGGGGGGGGGGGGGGGGGGTTAGTGCATTCTAACTGTGTAGTCTATTAAGACAGACAATTATTTATAACTATTTATTGGGGCGCTGGGTGTGCTGGCTCCATTATCTCTGTCTCTCTCTGAAGGTACTTGGGGGAAACTGTGTCTGACATATTCCTGTGTGTGTGTGTGTATGTAAATCTCACATTACTATGTCCAGGGACTCTGTATCTTGTGCTGCAGAGTATGTATCTTCACCAGAGGAATCCATTCCATGTACTCAGGAATGTAATATGTCTCAGCCTGCCGAATCCGAACCCCAGTGGGTGGCTTCTATTAAGGGAATGATATCCCAAATTTCTACTAGGATTGCGCATTGTGAGACTGAAGCACAGGTTTTAAAACAATCTCTGGAGGTTTTATCTGGTTCTGTTCCTACTACCTCAAATTCCCCTTGTATATTCCCAAAGAAACGTACGCTTGCCCAGATTATGCAGGTCGACACGGATACCGACTCTGACACGGCAGACGGTGAGGGGGATATGCGGGCGGGTGAGGCTTCCCTTGCAAAAGGGGTACAGCTCATGATTGAGGCCTTTAGGGATGTGTTACACATAACTGACAAACCACCTGAACAGGTTGAGGAGGCTTACTTTACTGACAATAAGAAGCCTCCCTGACTTTCCCTGCATCTAAGGAATTAAACGCATTATTTGAAAAATCCTGGGAAAACTCAGAGAAAAAATTCCAGATCCCAAAAAAGGTTGCCTTTCCTTTCCCTGAGGAAGATATGAAAAAGTGGGAAAACCCACCTATAGTGGACGCTTCTGTATCTAGACTATCTAAAAAGGTGGTGTTGCCTGTCCCTGGGTCTACCGCTTTGAAAGAACCGGCAAACCGCAAGATAGAGACTACGCTCAAATCCATATACACCGCGTCATGCGTGGCGTTAAAACCCACTATTGCCTGCGCATGGATTTCTTTAGCCATAGATAAGTGGTCAGGCACATTACTAGAGGAATTAGATTCTCTGGACAGAAGTGACGAATTGTTTTTACGTAACATACAGGATTCTGCGGGTTTCATGGTGGATGCCATGAAGAATCTGGGTCATCTGAATGCAAGGACATCTTCCATGGCTTTCTCGGCACGCAAGGGTGCGCCAATGGTCGCAGACGCGGATTCCAGGAGAAGTGTGAAGAACCTACCCTTCACAGGTCAGGCTCTATTTGGGGAAGCATTAGATGTGTGGATTTCCACGGCAACCGCTGGTAAGTCAACCTTTCTTCCCTCAGCCACTCAGTCAACGAAGAAACCTTTTTCTACATCCATGATGCAGTCCTTTCGGTCCGCAAAAGCTAAAAAGTCCAAGCCTGCCTCTGTCTCCTCAAAATCCTCAGCATGACAGTGGACCTCACAGCCTGGAGATCAAGCAGGTGGGAGCGAGACTCAGACATTTCAGTCACGTCTGGATGTCCTCCGGCCTGGATCCCTGGGTACAGGATATTGTGTCCCAGGGCTACAGGCTGGAGTTTCAAGAGATCTCACCTCACAGATTCTTCAAATCAGGCTTACCAGCTTTGCTGACAGACAGGGCTATCCTACAGGAAGCCATTCAAAAATTGGAAAGGGCAGATGTCATTGTTCCGGTTCCAGCTCATCTGGAAAACAAGGGTTACTATTCAAACCTATTTGTGGTACCGAAACTGGATGGTTCGGTCAGACCAATTTTGAACCTGAAGTAGCTAAACCCTTATTTGAGGGAATTCAAGTTCAAAATGGAGTCTCTGAGAGAGGTGATCTCAGGTCTGGAGGAGGGGGAATTCCTGGTATCCCTGGATATCAAGGATGCGTACCTTCACTTTCCAATCTGGCCACCTCACCAGGCTTATCTAAGATTTGCACTGTTGGACTGTCACTATCCGTTCCAGGCACTGCCATTCGGCCTCTCCACGGCACCAAGGGTTTTCACCAAGGTGATGGCATAGATGAGGGTTCTCTGCAGGCAGGGAGTAAATATAATTCCATATCTGGACGATCTGCTGATAAAAGCGTCATCCAGGGAGAAGTTGTTGCAGAGCATTGCTCTCACGACTCGTCTACTCCGGGATCATGGATGGATCCTGAATCTTCCAAAGTCACATTTGGAGCCGACAAGAAGATTGTCTTTCATAGGGATGATCCTCGACACACAGGTGCAGAGGGTGTTTCTACCAGTGGAGAAAGCGTCAATGGTCAGGGATGTCTTGAAGCCTGCCCGGGTATCGGTCCATCAGTGCATTCGCCTTCTGGGGAAGATGGTTGTGTCCTACGAGGCTCTACAGTACGGAAGATTTCATGCACGGCCCTTCCAACTGGATCTCCTGGACAAGTGGTCAGGATCTCACCTACACATGCACTGGAGAATACGTCTGTCGCCGAAAGCCAGGATCTCACTCCTATGGTGGCTACAACTGCCTCACCTTCTAGAGGGCTGCAGGTTCGGGGGTCAGAACTGGATCCTTCTAACCACGGATGCAAGTCTCAGAGGTTGGGGCGCAGTCACCTAAGGGGAAACCTTCCAAGGAAGATGGTCAAGTCTGGAATCCGTTCTTACGATAAACGTCCAGGAAACTAAGAGCCGTGTACAACGGTCTTCTACAAACAGCACACCTTCTGCAAGATCAGGCCATTCAAGTGCAGTCGGCCAATGTCACGACAGTGGCCTACAGAAACCGACAGGGCGGAACGAAAAGCAGAGCTGCGATGTCAGAGGTGACGAGAATCCTCCTCTGGGCAGAAAAGCACGTGGTGGTGCTGTCAGCAATCTTAATTCCGGGTGTGGACAACTGGTTTAGCGGACTTCTCAGTAGGCCTTCATCCGGAGGTGTTCGCAGAGTTGACAAGTCTTTGGGGTATACCTCAAATACACATGATGGCCTCATGCCTCAACAAGAAGCTTCGGTGGTACTGTTCCAGGTCAAGAGACCCTCAGGCTGTGGCGGTGGACGCGTAACTCCGTGGGTGTTCAAGTCAGTGTACGTGTTCCCTCCACTTCCACTCATCCCAAGGATTCTAAAGCTCATAAAGAGAACAAAAGTTCAGGCGATCCTCATTGCTCCGGACTGGCCAAGGAGGGCTTGGTACGCGGATCTTCTGGAGTTACTGCTGGAAGATCCGAGGCCTCTTCCTCTTCGAGAGGACCTTCTGCAACAGGGGCTGTTCGCTTATCAAGACTTACCACGGCTACATTTGACGGCATGGAGGTTGATCGCCAGTTCTTAGCTCGGAAAGGCATTCCCAGCAAAGTTATTCCTACCCTGATACAGGCTAGGAAAGGAGTAACGTCTAAACATTACCATCGGATTTGAAAAAAGTACATGTCTTGGTGTGAGTCCAAGAAGTTTCCTACTGTGGCGTTTCAACTTGGACGGTTTCTCCTCTTCCTGCAAGCAGGTGTGGATGTGGGCCTGCGTTTGGGCTCCATTAAGGTCCAGATTTCGGCCTTGTCCATTTTTTTCCAGAAACAATTGGCTTCCCTCCCTGAGGTTCAGACTTTCTTGAAAGGGGTCCTGCGCATCCAGCCTCCTTTTGTGCCTCCTACGGCACCTTGGGATCTTAACGTGGTGTTGCAGTTCCTACAATCGGATTGGTTCGAACCTTTACAGGAGGTTAAGGTCATGTTTCTTACTTGGAAGGCGGTCACACTGTTGGCACTGGCATCTGCTAGACGTGTTTCAGAATTGGGGGCATTGTCCTGCAAGAGCCCCTACTTGATTTTTCATGAAGATAGAGCTGAGCTCAGGACGCGTCGGCAATTTCTTCTGAATGTTATGTCGGCTTTTCATATCAACCAACCTATTGTAGTGCCAGTGGCTACTGACTTCTCAATTACCTCAGTCCTTAGATGGTGTGAGGGCTTTGGAGATTTATGTGAAGAGAACTTCTCGTCACAAAGTCGGACTCTCTGTTTGTCCTTTTATGATCCCAACAAGATTGGGTGTCCAGCTTCTAAGCAGACGATTTCTCGCTGGATCAGGTTTACTATCCAGCATGCGTATTCTACGGCAGGTTTGCCGTGTCCAAAATCTGTTAAGGCCCACTCTAATCGAAAGGGTGGGTTCTTCCTGGGCGGCTGCCCGGGGTGTCTCGGCTTTACAGCTTTGCCGAGCGGCTACTTGGTCAGGATCGAACACGTTTGCTAAGTTCTACAAGTTCGATTCTTTGGCCTCTGAGGACCTAAGGTTTGGTCACTCAGTTCTGCAGGGGCCTCCGCGCTCTCCCTCCCGTACTGGGAGCTTTGGTACATCCCCATGGTACTAATGTGGACCCCAGCATCCTCTAGTATGCAAGAGAAAATAGGATTTTAATTACCTACCGGTAAATCCTTTTCTCGTAGTCCGTAGAGGATGCTGGGCGCCCGCCCAGCGCTTTGTTATCCTGCAGTGGTTACTTGGTTCAGTACTGCTTTGTTCTTAGTTAAGTACTGTGTTGTTACTTAGTTAAGTAATGTTCTTCAGCTGTTGCTGAGTTTTCAAGCTGTTTAGCTTTGTTTGCCTTGTGTGTGAGCTGGTGTGAACCTCACCGCTATCTGTATAAATTCCTTCCCTCAAAGTTGTCAGTCTACTCAGGCACAGTTTCTATACCGAGTCTGGTAGGAGGGGCATAGAGGGAGGAGCCAGCCCACACTATTAAACTCTTAAAGTGCCCATGGCTCCCAAGGGACCCATCTATACCCCATGGTACTAATGTAGACACCAGCATCCTCTACGTACTACGAGAAAAGGATTTACCGTTGGGTAATTAAAATCCTACTTTCTTGGCTTTCCCCGAGTCACTGAATAACTGGATTTCTGTCATTTAATGTATGGGTACAGATTATTTATAACAGCAGGAAGAGAAACAAAGTTGTGCGATTAGAGTTGACAAGTATGTTTTTTAGTTTTGATCCATTTCTGCGTAATACGTTAGACACACTCAGTGCAATAAGACTCGAACCAATTTGCACTGTACTACAGACCACGTTACGATACACAATATTCATTTGTTATTCTCATGGATCCTTCTAAAGATGGCCATACTCATTCAGATTATAGGCACAAATTACATTCACCCATTGCTCCCAAACACCTGGAAACTGTAAAAAAAAAAAAAAAAAAAAAAGGTAATTCAAAATATGCTAGATCCGTTTGATGTAACCACATTGTCTAAACAACCTTATTTTGTCCTTTTTTTCCCCCTGTTCTTGCAGAATGTTTACTGAGTGAAGATAACTTCTCTGTACGCTGCCCCAAGCACAAGGTAAGGAACAGCTCCTTGTTTTTATTTGCTTACCATATGGACACACCAAATATTCTGTTTCCACTTTAAAAAAAAGAGATCTGTATTAGCTGTGGCGATAATAGAAGGTCAGATTTACATGTGTTTCATGACTTCTCCAAAATAAAACAATGTGGTGTTTCAGGGTAGTTAAAGGAAAATCTTGCAAACTGAAAAAAGTATGTATTAAAGTTCTAATCTCCAAAATGGAAACTTTCATATATGAAGGTAAATCTATTATTCTTTTCCCTCCCATCTTAAACAGATATACCCACAATCAGGCCCGGCGACAGGGTGGGTCAAAGAGGACACTGGTATGGGGCCCCCGAGGATCAGGGGGTGTCCGAGCATCAGGGGCACAAAAAATATGTAGGCAGCGCCTAAGAATGCTGTGACTCCGTGCACTCAGTGACGCCCATAAATTAATTAAGACTATTCATTTCACAACAAACACCCCCCACCCCCGGCTTACCCCGTCACTTGGTCTGATCTGGACCCGTGCTGTGTTGCTAGCCCGTCCCTGCTGCTGCCGCTGGCTCCGAGGAGCTGAGCAGTGGCACAGCACTGCAGGGCACACTGACAGTGAATATCAGACAGCAGCCGCTGGCAGCCTTACCAATGTGATGTCCCTGCAGACAAGGTCAGCCCCTCCTGTCTCCTTGCAATCTCCCTCACCGTTGTGACAATCTGTGGGTCTGTGTCTATATACTGTATGTATGTTTGTGTCTGTGTAGTATATGTATGGCTGTGCATATATATGTATATATGTATGTTTGTATACTGTATGTATATGTATGTATGTATATATATGTGTGTATATGTATCTATGTAGTTGATATCCTGGCTCTCGGGATCCTGGCGGTCAGCATGCCGACACTGGGATCCCAAATGCTAAAAATGCCTACATGTCTTTGTATTTGTATCTACTTTGCCATTGGATCCTATCCCTGGCGACAAGTACAGTCGTGAAACGTAGGCAACGTTTCGAGGCCTGCAAGCTCCTTTGTCAAGGTGTATGTGTGTGTGTGTGTGTGTGTGTGTGTGTGTGTGTATGTATGTGTGTGTGTATATATTTTATTTCTCTTACGTCCTAGAGGATGCTGGGAACTCCGTAAGGACCATAGGGATAGACGGGCTCCGCAGGAGACATGGGCACTTTAAGAAAGACTTTAGGTATGGGTGTGCACTGGCTCCAACCTCTATGCCCCTCCTCCAGACCTCAGTTTGATACTGTGCCCAGAGGAGACTGGGTGCATTACAGGGAGCTCTCCTGAGTTTCCTGTCAGAAAGTATTTTAGTTAGGTTTTTTATTTTCAGGGAGACTGCTGGCAACAGACTCCCTGCATCGAGGGACTGAGGAGAGAGAAACAGACCTACTTCTGTGAGTTTCAAGGCTCTGTTTCTTAGGCTACTGGACACCATTAGCTCCAGAGGGATTGGTACGCAGGTCTCACCCTCGCCGTCCATCCCAGAGCCGCGCCGCCGTCCTCCTCGCAGAGCCGGAAGATAGATGCCGGGTGAGTATGAGAAGAAAAGAAGACTTCAGAGGCGGCAGAAGACTTCTTGATCTTCACAGAGGTAACGCACAGCAGTAAAGCTGTGCGCCATTGCTCCCATACACCTCACACACGACAGTCACTGTAAGGGTGCAGGGCGCAGGGGGGGCGCCCTGGGCAGCATATAAACCTCTCCTTTGGCAAAAATACATATATACATGTACAGCTGGGCACTGTACATGTATATAAAGAGCCCCCGCCAGTTTTTTAAGATTTTCGAGCGGGACAGAAGCCCGCCGCCGAGGGGGCGGGGCTTCTCCCTCAGCACTCACCAGCGCCATTTTCTCCCCAGCACAGCGCTGAGAGGAAGCTCCCCGGACTCTCCCCTGCTTACTCACGGTGACAGAGGGTTTTCAAGAGGGGGGGGGGGGGGGGGGGGCACATAATTGGCGCATATACATATAAAAGGCGCTACTGGGTAAACATGTTGTGTTTCTTCCTGGGTCATATAGCGCTGGGGTGTGTGCTGGCATACTCTCTCTCTGTCTCTCCAAAGGGCCTGGTGGGGAAACTGTCTTTAGATAAGAGTTTCCATGTGTGTGTGGTGTGTCGGTACGCATGCGTCGACATGTCTGAGGTAGAAGGCTCGCCTAGGGAGGAGGGGGCGCGTATGAATGTGAGGTCTCCGTCGGCAGCGCCGACACCTGACTGGATGGATATGTGGAATGTTTTAAGTGCTAATGTAAATTTATTGCACAAAAGATTAGACAAAGCTGAAGCTAGGGAACAGTCAGGGAGTCAACCCATGTCTGTCCCTATGTCGCCGGGACCTTCGGGGTCTCAAAAGCGCCCACTATCCCAAATAGGAGACACAGATACCGACACGGATTCTGACTCCAGTGTCGACTACGATGATGCAAAGTTACAGCCAAAAGTGGCTAAATGTATTCGTTACATGATTATTGCAATAGAAGAGGTTTTGCATATCACAGAGGAACCCCCTGTCCCTGACACGAGGGTACACATGTATAAGGGAAAGAAACCTGAGGTAACTTTTCCCTCCTCACATGAGTTGAACGAATTATGTGAAAAAGCATGGGAATCTCCAGACAAAAAACTGCAGATTCCCAAAAGGATTCTTATGGCGTATCCTTTCCCGCCAACAGGCAGGATACGGTGGGAATCCTCCCCTAGGGTAGACAAAGCATTGACACGCTTATCAAAAAAGATAGCGCTGCCATCCCAAGATACGGCTACCCTCTAGGATCCTGCTGACCACAAGCAGGAGGTTACCTTGAAGTCCTTTTACACACATTCCGGTACGTTACTCAGACCGGCAATTGCGTCGGCCTGGGTTTGTAGTGCTGTAGCAGCATGGACAGATTCCTTATAAGCGGAAATTGAGACCATAGATAAGGATACCATTTTATTGACCCTAGGGCATATAAAAGATGCTGTCGTATATATGAGAGATGCTCAAAGATACATTAGTCTACTGGGTTCCAGAATAAACGCTATGTCTATTTCTGCTAGGCGAGTCTTATGGACTCGGCAGTGGACAGGTGATGCCGACTCAAAGAGGCATATGGAGGTTTTGCCTTACAAGGGTGAGGAATTGTTTGGGGAAGGTCTCGGACCTAGTCTCCACAGTTACGGCAGGTAAATCGAATTTTTTGCCTTATGTTCCCTCACAGCCTAAGAAAGCGCCACATTATCAAATGCAGTCCTTTCGGTCAAATAAAAGCAAAAGAGTACGTGGATCGTCCTTTCTTGCCAGAGGTAAGGGCAGAGAAAAAAAGCTGCACAACACAGCTAGTTCCCAGGAACAGAAGTCCTCCCCGGCCTCTGCAAAATCTACCGCATGACGCTGGGGCTCCGCTGAGGGAGTCCGCCCCAGTGGGGGCACGTCTTCGACTTTTCAGCCACATCTGGGTTCACTCACAGGTGGATCCCTGGGCAATGGAAATTGTTTCTCAGGGATACAAGCTGGAATTCGAAGAGGTGCCTCCTCGCCGGTTTTTCAAATCTGCTCTACCGACTTCTCCCCTAGAAAGGGAGATAGTGTTAAATGCTATTCATAAATTGTGTCTTCAACAAGTGGTGGACAAGGTTCCCCTGCTTCGAAGAGGGAAGGGATACTACTCAACTCTGTTTGTAGTCCCGAAACCGGACGGTTCGGTCAGACCCATTTTGAATTTAAAATCCCTGAACCTGTACTTAAAACGGTTCAAGTTCAAGATGGAATCGCTCAGAGCGGTCATCGCCAGCCTGGACGGGGGGGGGGGGGGGGGATTTTATGGTATCTCTGGACATAAAGGATGCATACCTTCATGTTCCCATTTATCCACCTCACCAGGCGTACCTGAGATTTGCGGTACAGGATTGTCATTACCAATTTCAGACGTTGCCATTTGGGCTTTCCACGGCCCGAGGATTTTCACCAAGGTAATGGCGGAAATGATGGTGCTCCTGCGCAAGCAGGGTGTCACAATTATCCCATACTTGGACGATCTCCTCATAAAAGCGAGATCACAAGAGAAGTTACTGAACAGCGTGTCACTGTCACTGAAGGTGTTACAGCAACACGGCTGGATTCTCAATATCTCGAAGTCGCAGCTGGTTCCTACGACTCGTCTGACCTTCTTGGGCATGATTCTGGACACAGACCAGAAAAGGGTTTTTTTTCCGATAGAAAAAGCTCAGGAACTCATGACTCTAGTCAAGAACCTATTGAAGCCAAAACAAGTGTCAGTACATCATTGCACTCAAGTCCTGGGAAAGATGGTGGCAACATACGAAGCCATTCCCTTCGGCAGGTTCCATGCAAGGACTTTCCAATGGGACCTATTGGACAAGTGGTCCGGGTCACATCTACAAATTCATCAGCTGATCACCCTGTCCCCCAGAGCCAGGGTATCTCTCCTGTGGTGGCTGCAGAGTGCTCACCTTTTAGAAGGCCGCAGGTTCGGCATTCAGGACTGGATCCTGGTGACCTTGGACGCGAGCCTCAGAGGGTGGGGAGCAGTAACACAGGGAAGAAATTTCCAAGGACCGTGGGTGTTCCAGTTGGTCTATGTGTTTCCTCCTCTTCCTCTCATACCCAAGGTGTTGAGAATAATAAGAAAAAGAGGAGTGAGAACAATTCTCATTGTTCCAGATTGGCCACGAAGGGCCTGGTATCCGGATCTGCTGGAAATGCTCACGGGAGATCCGTGGCCTCTTCCTCTGCGACAGGACCTGTTGCAACAGGGGCCCTGTCTGTTCAAAAGACTTACCGCGGCTGCGTTTGACGGCATGGCGATTGAACGCCGGATCCTAGCGGAAAAGGGCATTCCGGATGAGGTCATTCCTACTCTGATAAAGGCTACGAAAGACGTGACAGCGAAACATTATCACCGGATATGGCGAAAATATGTTTCTTGGTGTGAGGCCAGGAATGCTCCTACGGAAGATTTCCATCTGGGCCGTTTCCTTCACTTCCTACAGACTGGAGTGAATTTGGGCCTAAAATTAGGCTCCATTAAGGGTCAGATTTCGGCCTTATCCATTTTCTTTCAAAAAGAATTGGCTTCTCTCCCAGAAGTACAGACTTTTGTGAAGGGAGTGCTGCATATTCAGCCTCCTTTTATACCTCCGGTGGCGCCTTGGGACCTTAACGTGGTGTTGAGTTTCCTTCAGTCGTACTGGTTTGAACCACTTCAAACTGTGAAGTTAAAATATCTTACTTGGAAGGTGGTCATGTTATTAGCCTTGGCTTCGGCTAGGCGAGTGTCGGAATTGGCGGCTTTGTCTCATAAAAGCCCCTATCTGGTTTTCCATATGGATAGGGCGGAATTGCGGACCCGTCCTCAGTTCTTGCCTAAGGTGGTATCATCTTTTCATATGAACCAACCTATTGTGGTGCCTGTGGCTACGCGAGACTTGGAGGATTCCGAGTCCCTTGATGTAGTCAGGGCTTTGAAAATTTACGTGGCCAGAACGGCTAGAGTCAGAAAAACAGAAGCACTGTTTGTCCTATATGCAGCCAACAAGGTTGGCGCCCCTGCTTCAAAGCAGACTATTGCTCGCTGGATCTGTAACACGATTCAGCAGGCGCATTCTACGGTTGGATTGCCGTTACCAAAATCGGTCAAGGCCCATTCCACTAGGAAGGTGGGCTCGTCTTGTGCGGCTGCCCGAGGGGTCTCGGCACTACAACTGTGCCGAGCGGCTACTTGGTCGGTTTCAAACACCTTTGCAAAGTTCTATAAGTTTGATACCCTGGCTGAGGAGGACCTCCTGTTTGCTCAATCGGTGCTGCAGAGTCATCCGCACTCTCCCGCCCGTTTGGGAGCTTTGGTATAATCCCCATGGCCCTTACGGAGTTCCCAGCAATCCTCTAGGACGTAAGAGAAAATAAGATTTTAAACCCACCGGTAAATCTTTTTCTCGTAGTCCGTAGAGGATGCTGGGCGCCCGTCCCAAGTGCGGACTACTTATGCGAGACTTGTATATAGTTTTGCTTACATAAGGGTTATGTTATAGTTTCATCAGTTTTGGACTGATGCTACGTTGTTTTTTCATACTGTTAGCTGTTTAATGGATACACAAGTTATACGGTGTGATTGGTGTGGCTGGTATGAATCTTGCCCTTGGATTAACAAAAATCCTTTCCTCGTACTGTCCGTCTCTTCTGGGCACAGTTTCTCTAACTGAGGTCTGGAGGAGGGGCATAGAGGGAGGAGCCAGTGCACACCCATACCTAAAGTCTTTCTTAAAGTGCCCATGTCTCCTGCGGAGCCCGTCTATCCCCATGGTCCTTACGGAGTTCCCAGCATCCTCTACGGACCACGAGAAAAAGATTTACCGGTAGGTTTAAAATCTTATTTTTCACATATTGAGTGGGGTGGGGGGGGGGGGGGGGGGGGAGTTGAGGGTGTAGGGGGCCTCCAGAGATATCAGTTTATGGGGCCCAAAGATTTCTGTTGCCGGCCCTGCCCACAATGCATTTCAGACCCATTTTAAGATGTGCCAAAATAAGAGAAACCTCAAAAACCGGGTTCCCGGCTAGCTGTATTTCTGCAGCGGGGTACACTGTGTTACACAGGGAATAACATCCGGGTGTAGAGTAGGATCTTGATCTGGAGGCACCAACCGCTAAAGCTATGACCTTCTTCCCAGGATACATAGCGCTGCCTCCTATAACCCCGCCTCCGTGCACAGGAGCTTAGTTTGTAGTTGGTGTCTGCAATAGCAGGCATCTCAACAGCAAGGCTCCTCCTGGCAGCCCTGAAAAGAGCTTTTTCTTTGAAGAAAGAAGACTTCAAGGGCAGCAGCCAGTGTAGGATGTCAGTTTGACATCGCTGGCTGCTGCTCCATCACCTCCCCCAGCGGCGCCGCATACTCCCTCACCCTGGTTGCCAGGTACTTGCGGCGGAGGCTCCGGTTTCTGTCAGGCACACACACACTTCGCCGCAGCTCTCCAGGATCGCGTGGCCGCGTACAGGGAGGAGGTAAGAGGGTCCTCCAGGCGGGACCTGCCGCAATCCGGCGCAGTCCATAGGAGGTGGACATTGTGTTAGTACAGGGTCCCCACTAGACCACCAGGGCAGGGCACAGGTCGGGTAATAACCCGTTTTATGTGGCCCGCAGTACCTGGTGGTGGAAGCCCAGAAAGGGGAATGTGCTCCAGCCTGTAGCCCCTCCCCCAGCTTCGGGCTTAATTTTACATAAGTGTTCCCGCCCTGGAGCGGCATACACTCTCTCTCCCTCACTCCCTGCTGCAGCTTGACGCCATAAATACATGCTGAAGCTGTTCTGGGACTGCATGGGCAAATCATCCTCTGTAAAGCTGCCTGTTCCTCAGCGTTGTGCATTTACAGGACACTTAAGTATTCTACATGCATTTTGGCAGTGTTAGTTAAGAAATAGTGCATTGTGTCAGGGTTATTTTGTACAAGTTCCCCTGTGATATACATCCAGTCTTTACTGTGCATTGTTATATCTCAAGACATATATAGCTTTACTGGTTATTACTTAGTATTGCTAGTCCAGTGCAGTTTATTGCTGGTCATTATTTCTGCATTGTATTTGTGACTGCGTGTGTGTACATATAGCTGCTCTGTGATATATCTTTTCCGTGTATCCCACTCCTACTGCTATCTCTATAGTCTATACCCTGAGTGCTAAGTGCATCAGGGTTTTTAGTGTAATATAGGCGTTTCACAGGAACTACTGAAATAGTATTTTTCCCTGTGTGTTCCAGTCACCGTATACCCCTTAGATCCTCTGTTTGTGTTTTACATTGCACAGGGAATCTTGTGGGGTATTTCTTTCTGCATTTCTTGTACGGTGTTGCTCTGGGTATAGCCTCCATATCATGTCGGCTACGCAGGGTGACTGTTCGGGGACCGATCCCGCAGTGCGCGGTGCTGACGTCACGGACCCATTAGAGGATAATATTGCAGCCGAGGGGTCCAGTGCTGGGGGTTCCTTGCCCCCCAGTCAGATTGTAGCAACGGGGGCCCATCAGGACCCACCTTGGGCTACTTTCTCTGCCTTGCTGAGTAAGCTGGTGGCTAATAGCACGCCCCCTATGCCCCCCTGTGCCTCTGCAGCCACATGTTGTCCCTGCCGTTAACCCACCATGGGCAGATGCTCTATCCTCTCAGTTACAGCAATTTCATCAGACTATGGCAAAACAGAAAATTGACCCTCGCCCACATAAGGCCAAGGAGCCCTCTAAGCGGGCCCTTGTTTCCTCAATCCACTCCTGCACCGGATACATCTTCTGACGAAGACGGCGCATATACTGATCCCGCAGACACTGATACAGATGTTTCTGATTGGCAATCGATTTCTCAAGTGGATGTGCCTGATCTCCTGGAGGCCATCAGGCTGATTCTTCAGATCACTGACGATACCGATCCTCAGGATGACCAAACTGATTTTACCTCATTCTGACCACCTAGTGGACATACGTCAGAAATCCAGGGAAAAAGTTTACACCTCATAAGAAGATGCTTGCTCGCTATCCTCTCTTTGCAGAGCTGACTAAAAATTGGGAAACACCGCCTCCAGTGGACTCACATGTCGCACGGATGGTGGTATCCTCTGCTCTGCCGGTCACTACCGTCACTTCTCTGAAGGAACCGACGGATAAACGTGTTGAGGGCTGCTTGAAGTCTATTTATACTCTGGCAAGAGCAATGCATAGACCCACTATTGCAGCCTCATGGGCTGCCGAGGCCATTACGGCCTGGGTTCAGGAGGTGGAGGAGGAACTACCGTCCAACTTTCCTGACAATGCGAAACATTGAGTGGGAGGCCAACTTCTAGGGTTTGCTCAGGCGTGGTTAAAGACCACTTCGGACACCTGGGCACGGGAAGTCGTCACTCAAGGGTACGCCATCTCCTTCAAGAAATGTCCCCCTCGTCGGTTTTGCTCAACAGACATCCCTTCAGATATGACAAAGGCAAACGCTCTGCATGTGGTGGTACGATCCCTCCTAGAAACAGGAGTGGTAGTATCGGTGCCCCTGTCTCAGAGGGGCAGGGGGTACTATTCCACGCTGTTCTTAGTCCCGAAGCGGAATGGGTCCTCGCGGCCCATTCTCAACCTTAAGTCTTTGAACAAATTTGTGTGGGTATCCAAATTCCGTATGGAGACTCTCCGCTCTATTGTTCTGGCTATGGAGCCAGGGGATTATATGGTATCCCTGGATATACAGGATGCTTGCCTGCATATACCTATTGCCATGTCGCACCAGCAATACCTGCGGTTTGCTATTGGCAACCTCCATTATCAATTCCGGGCCTTGCCCTTTAGACTAACGACAGCTCCGCGAATCTTCACTAAAGTCATGGCGGTGATGACGGCTGTACTATGCCGTCGGTATCAGGATCCTGCCGTATCTGGACGACTTGCTGATCCTGGCCAACTCGCCAGAAATTCTCCTCCGTCATCTGGAACTGACGGTCCAGTTTCTACAAGCCCACGGATGGCTCATCAACTGGAAGAAATCATCCCTGGTCCCTGCTCAGAGCATGTTTTACCTGGGAACGGTGTTGGACACTCACAACCAGCAGTTGTTTTTGTCCCAGGAGACAGTCCTGAACCTTCAGGACAGAATACGATGCTTCCTGTCTCGTCCACGAGTGTCGATACACTCGGCGATGCAAGTACTGGGCCTCATGGTATCGGCATTCGACATGGTAGAGTATGCTCCATTTCATTCCCGCCCTCTACAGAAACTGGTTTTTGTCAAGTGGGATGGCCTGCCTCACCGGATCAGGTCTCAAATGATCTCTTTGTCTCCGGAGGTCCATCTGTCACTGACCTGGTGGCTCCAGGACCAGCAGCTGAGCAGGGGCCGTCCCTTCTGGATCTCCCACTGGGTCCTTCTGACGACTGACTTCATGTCATTGTTTAAGTATATAATTAACCACTCAATATACAGAGCTGTGTGATATTTGGCACTTAGTTAATTAAGGATGAGTTTTGGTTTTCAGCTGTGTAATTAGTCAAGACTTTTTTTCAGGGCTAGTATATTGATTCTCTTGGCTGTATCTTCATCACAGCAGGGAACAGCATGTTCTGTCTAGTTAAGGGCCCCATACACTACAACGATATGTCTGAGGCTGTAGTCGGAGGCGATTTACCTTGAACTCTCCCGGGAGCTTCCCGGGAGTGGTTCCATACGATTCCATACGATTTGGTACATTTTGCATGCGATATATCTTATGCGATCCCAGCCATGCCTGCAGGAACCAACATATCACGAGTGCAGCACTAACGATCTAGCGGTAACGCGGATCGGATCGGAAACGCATCCAAAATGCACGATTTCACCCGATATATCTGAATGCCCGAAATTTAATTAAATCGGGCATTATCGTTCTAGTGTATGAGCACTGAGGTCATGGGTTCGATTCCCACCATGACCCTAACTGTGTGGAGTTTGTATATTCTCCCTGTGCTTGCGTGGGTTTCCTCTGGGTACTCCGGTTTCCTCCCACAATCCAAAAATATACTGGTAGGTTAATTGGCTCCCTGCTAAATTACATTTAGCGTGAATGTGTGTGCTTGTACGTGTGGTAGGGAATATAGATTGTAACCTCCACTGGGGCAGGGACTGATGTGAATGGCCAAATACTCTCTGTAAAGCACTGCAGAAAATGTGTGCGCTATATAAATAACTGGTAATAAATAAATTAATAATAGATGTGTGCAGAGCGATCTATCACAGACCACTTAGCACACATCTCTTGCCACGTAATTAGACTTTTCACATGTGAAATTCTCCTGTCTTGTTAAATGCTATAGGGAGGTGAAAATAAGCATTGAAGAAACAAGTATTCTATTGCTTTATTATAAAACTTGTCCCCACATTTTTTTAACATAAAATATTTATCTGACATTTTTGTTTTTCTCTGACGTCCTAAGTGGATGCTGGGACTCCGTAAGGACCATGGGAAATAGCGGCTCCGCAGGAAACTGGGCACAACTATAAAGAAAGCTTTAGGTCTAACTGGTGTGCACTGGCTCCTCCCACTATGACCCTCCTCCAGACTTCAGTTAGAATCTTGTGCCCGGCTGAGCTGGATGCACACTAGGGGCTCTCCTGAGCTCCTAGAAAGAAAGTATATTTTAGGGTTTTTATTTTACAGTGAGATCTGCTGGCAACAGACTCACTGCAGTGAGGGACTAAGGGGAGAAGAAGCGAACCTACCTAACTGGTGGTAGCTTGGGCTTCTTAGGCTACTGGACACCATTAGCTCCAGAGGGATCGAACACAGGACCCGACCTCGAAGTTCGGTCCCGGAGCCGCGCCGCCGGCCCCCTTACAGAGCCAGAAGCAAGAAGTGTTCCGGAAAATCGGCGGCAGAAGACTTCTGTCTTCAACAAGGTAGCGCACAGCACTGCAGCTGTGCGCCATTGCTCCTCATGCACACCTCACACTCCGGTCACTGATGGGTGCAGGGCGCTGGGGGGGGGCGCCCTGAGGGCAATATAATACACCTTGGCTGGCAAATCTACATCATATATAGTCAGGAAGGCTATATAGGTGTAAAAATACCCCTGCCAGAATTCCAGAAAAAGCGGGAGAAGTCCGCCGGAAAAGGGGCGGGGCTATCTCCCTCAGCACACTGGCGCCATTTTTCCCTCACAGCTCCGCTGGAAGGACGCTCCCTGGCTCTCCCCTGCAGTGTCAAGCTACATAAGGGTAAAAAAGAGAGGGGGGGGCACTAAATTTAGTATATATAATATAAGCAGCTATAAGGGAAAAAACACTCATTTATAGTGGGATCCCTGTGTTATATAGCGCTCTGGTGTGTGCTGGCATACTCTATTTCTGTCTCCCCAAAGGGCTTTGTGGGGTCCTGTCCTCTGTCAGAGCATTCCCTGTGTGTATGCGGTGTGTCGGTACGGCTGTGTCGACATGTTCGATGAGGAGGCTTATGTGGAGGCGGAGCAGATGCCGATAAATGTGATGTCACCCCCTGCGGGGTCGACACCTGAGTGGATGGTTCTGTGGAAGGAATTACGCGACAGTGTCGACTCCTTGCATAAAAGGTTTGACGACATACCAAATATGGGACAGACGGCTTCTCAGCCTGTGCCTGCCCAGGCGTCTCAAAAGCCATCAGGGGCTCTAAAACGCCCGCTACCTCAGATGGCAGACACAGATGTCGACACGGATACTGACTCCAGTGTCGACGACGATGAGACTAATGTATCTTCCAATAGGGCCACACGTTATATGATTGAGGCAATGAAAAATGTGTTGCATATTTCTGATGTTACCCCGGGTACCACAAAAAAGGGTATTATGTTTAGAGAGAAAAAACTACCAGTTGTTTTTCCTCCATCTGAGGAATTAAATAAAGTGTGTGAAGAAGCGTGGGCTTCCCCCGATAAGAAACTGGTAATTTCTAAGAGGTTACTAATGGCGTACCCTTTCCCGCCAGAGGATAGGTCACGTTGGGAAACATCCCCTAGGGTGGATAAAGCGCTCACACGCTTGTCAAAGAAGGTGGCACTACCGTCTCCGGATACGGCCGCCCTGAAGGAATCTGCTGATAGAAAGCAGGAGGCTATCCTGAAGTCTATATATACACACACAGGTGTTATACTGAGACCAGCTATTGCTTCAGCATGGATGTGCAGTGCTGCAGCTGCATGGTCAGATTCCCTGTCGGAAAATATTGATACCCTAGACAGGGACACTATATTGCTAACCGTAGAGCATATTAAAGACGCACTCTTATACATGAGGGATGCACAGAGGGATATTTACCGGCTGGCATCTAAAATAAGTGCAATGTCCATTTCTGCCAGGAGAGGGTTATGGACTCGGCAGTGGACGGGAGATGCAGATTCTAAAAGGCACATGGAAGTTTTGCCTTATAAGGGTGAGGAGTTGTTCGGGGATGGTCTCTCGGACCTCGTTTCCACAGCAACAGCTGGGAAGTCTACATTTTTACCCCATGTTCCCTCACAGCCAAAGAAAGCACCGTATTATCAGGTACAGTCCTTTCGGCCCAATAAGGGCAAGCGGGTTAAAGGCGCGTCCTTTCTGCCCAGAGGCAGAGGTAGAGGGAAAAAGCTGCAGCATACAGCCAGTTCCCAGGAGCAAAAGTCCTCCCCCGTTTCCTCTAAGTCCACAGCATGACGCTGGGGCTCCACAGGCGGAGCCAGGTACGGTGGGGGCCCGTCTCAAAAATGTCAGCGATCAGAGGGCTCGCTCACGGGTGGATCCCTGGATCTTTCAAGTAGTATCTCAGGGGTACAAGCTGGAATTCGAGACGTCTTCTCCCCCCCGCCGTTTCCTCAAATCTGCCTTGCCAACAACTCCCTCAGGCAGGGAGGCAGTGTTAGAGGCAATTCACAAGCTGTATTCCCAGCAGGTGATAGTAAAGGTGCCCCTACTTCAACAAGGACGGGGTTACTATTCCACAATGTTTGTGGTACCGAAACCGGACGGTTCGGTGAGACCCATTTTAAATTTGAAATCCTTGAACACATATATAAAAAAATTCAAGTTCAAGATGGAATCGCTCAGGGCGGTTATTGCAAGCCTGGACGAGGGGGATTACATGGTATCACTGGACATCAAGGATGCTTACCTGCATGTCCCCATTTACCATCCTCACCAGGAGTACCTCAGATTTGTGGTACAGGATTGTCATTACCAATTCCAGACGTTGCCGTTTGGTCTATCCACGGCTCCGAGGGTATTTACCAAGGTAATGGCCGAAATGATGATACTCCTTCGAAAGAAGGGAGTTTTAATTATCCCGTACTTGGACGATCTCCTGATAAAGGCGAGGTCCAGGGAGCAGTTGTTGGTCGGGGTAGCACTATCTCGGGAGGTGCTACAACAGCACGGCTGGATTCTAAATATTCCAAAGTCACAGCTGGTCCCTACGACACGTCTACTGTTCCTGGGGATGGTTCTGGACACAGAACAGAAAAAAGTGTTTCTCCCGGAGGAGAAGGCCAAGGAGCTGTCATCTCTAGTCAGAGGCCTCCTAAAACCAAAACAGGTGTCGGTGCATCACTGCACGCGGATCCTGGGAAAGATGGTAGCTTCCTACGAAGCAATTCCATTCGGCAGGTTCCATGCAAGAACCTTTCAGTGGGATCTGTTGGACAAGTGGTCCGGATCGCATCTTCAGATGCATCGGCTGATAACCCTGTCTCCGAGGACCAGGGTGTCTCTGCTGTGGTGGCTGCAAAGTGCTCATCTTCAAGAGGGCCGCAGATTCGGCATACAGGACTGGGTCCTGGTGACCACGGATGCCAGCCTTCGGGGCTGGGGGGCAGTCACACAGGGAAGAAACTTCCAAGGACTATGGTCAAGTCAGGAGACTTCCCTACACATAAATATTCTGGAACTGAGGGCCATTTACAATGCCCTAAGTCAGGCAAAACCCCTGCTTCAAAACCAGCCGGTACTGATCCAGTCAGACAACATCACGGCAGTCGCCCATGTAAACCGACAGGGCGGCACAAGAAGCAGGACGGCGATGGCAGAAGCCACAAGGATTCTCAGATGGGCGGAAAATCACGTGTTAGCACTGTCAGCAGTGTTCATTCCGGGAGTGGACAACTGGGAAGCAGACTTCCTCAGCAGACACGACCTCCACCCGGGAGAGTGGGGACTTCATCCGGAAGTCTTCCAACTGATTGTAAACCGTTGGGAAAGGCCACAGGTGGACATGATGGCGTCCCGCCTAAACAAAAAGCTAGAAAGATATTGCGCCAGGTCGAGAGACCCTCAGGCGATAGCTGTGGACGCTCTAGTGACACCGTGGGTGTACCGGTCGGTTTATGTGTTCCCTCCTCTTCCTCTCATACCAAAGGTACTGAGGATAATAAGGAGAAGAGGAGTAAGAACTATACTCATTGTTCCGGATTGGCCAAGAAGAGCTTGGTACCCGGAACTTCAAGAAATGATCTCAGGACCCATGGCCTCTGCCGCTCAGACAGGACCTGCTGCAGCAGGGGCCCTGTCTGTTCCAAGACTTACCGCGGCTGCGTTTGACGGCATGGCGGTTGAACACCGGATCCTGAAGGAAAAGGGCATTCCGGAGGAAGTCATTCCTACGCTGATTAAAGCTAGGAAAGAAGTTACCGCAAACCATTATCACCGCATTTGGCGAAAATATGTTGCGTGGTGTGAGGCCAGGAAGGCCCCAACGGAGGAATTTCAGCTGGGCCGTTTTCTGCACTTCCTACAGTCAGGGGTGACTATGGGCCTGAAATTGGGTTCCATTAAGGTCCAGATTTCGGCTCTATCGATTTTCTTCCAGAGAGAACTGGCTTCACTACCTGAAGTTCAGACTTTTGTTAAGGGAGTGCTGCATATTCAGCCCCCTTTTGTGCCTCCAGTGGCACCTTGGGATCTCAACGTGGTGTTGGATTTCCTAAAGTCACATTGGTTTGAGCCACTAAAAACCGTGGAATTTAAATATCTCACGTGGAAAGTGGTCATGTTGTTGGCCTTGGCTTCGACCAGGCGTGTATCAGAATTGGCGGCTTTGTCATGTAAAAGCCCTTATCTGATTTTCCATATGGATAGGGCAGAATTGAGTACTCGTCCTCAGTTTCTCCCTAAGGTGGTATCAGCTTTTCATCTGAACCAACCTATCGTGGTGCCTGCGGCTACTAAAGACTTGGAGGCTTCCAAGTTGTTGGACGTAGTCAGGGCCCTGAAAATCTGTTTCCAGGACAGCTGGAGTCAGAAAGACTGACTCGCTATTTATCCTGTATGCGCCCAACAAGTTGGGTGCACCTGCTTCAAAGCAGACTATTGCTCGCTGGATCTGTAGTACGATTCAGCTTGCACATTCTGCGGCTGGACTGCCGCATCCTAAATCAGTGAAAGCCCATTCCACAAGGAAGGTGGGCTCTTCTTGGGCGGCTGCCCGAGGGGTCTCGGCTTTACAACTTTGCCGAGCAGCTACTTGGTCGGGGTCAAACACATTTGCTAAATTCTACAAGTTTGACACCCTGGCTGAGGAGGACCTAGAGTTTGCCCATTCGGTGCTGCAGAGTCATCCGCACTCTCCCGCCCGTTTGGGAGCTTTGGTATAATCCCCATGGTCCTTACGGAGTCCCAGCATCCACTTAGGACGTCAGAGAAAATAAGAATTTACTCACCGGTAATTCTATTTCTCGTAGTCCGTAGTGGATGCTGGGCGCCCATCCCAAGTGCGGATTGTCTGCAATACTTGTATATAGTTATTGTTTAACTAAAGGGTTATTGTTGAGCCATCTGTTGAGAGGCTCAGTTGTTGTCATACTGTTAACTGGGTATTGTATCACGAGTTATACGGTGTGATTGGTGTGGCTGGTATGAGTCTTACCCGGGATTCAAAATCCTTCCTTATTGTGTCAGCTCTTCCGGGCACAGTATCCTAACTGAAGTCTGGAGGAGGGTCATAGTGGGAGGAGCCAGTGCACACCAGTTAGACCTAAAGCTTTCTTTATAGTTGTGCCCAGTCTCCTGCGGAGCCGCTATTCCCCATGGTCCTTACGGAGTCCCAGCATCCACTACGGACTACGAGAAATAGAATTACCGGTGAGTAAATTCTTATTTTCTTTCCTAAAATGTTCCTTTAACGGTTTGTTTTGCTTAAAATACTCAATGTATTTTAAAATTTTGTTAATAAAAACAAATTTTTATTTTACCTATCTTAAAAATGTCTTTAGCTTTTACAAGTTATGATGTATAAAACTCTCTGAAGCTTTTCTTTACCTTTTGATCTGTGTTCTGTTATTATTTAACATTCTTTCTTTATTCCTTTCAGACCAAGACAATAAAGGGTGTGTCAGCGGATCCACCCGAGCAGGGCTGAGGGGGGAGACGTTTGGCCTACACTGGGAGATAGAATTCAAGCACAGGTGAGCATTGGAGTTGGTATAATTACTAGGGAAAGCTTCCCCAGGCTCCATGTTCATTCTAAATACATGTATTGAAAAAAAGGTTTAAAATAGGCAAAATACATGTATTTAGAATGGTTTCCTGTCAACTTATGCCTCCGTGATCTGTTTTTGAGTGCATGTTTTTGCACAGACAAAAGTGACAGACAAATGAAGTCCCCACCCTTTGTATTCATCGGGATGCCAATTCACTATTACATTCACAGGCCACATTCTATTCTTCCTGTTCAACCTGATCTAATCAGGTGTGTATTGATGACCCTCTCCCACTCAGGAGGCCACCAGGATTGGTAGTTAAAAATACATCATTTCAAGAGATGTGCTTTTCATAATGTGTATATATAGTTTGACCACTTTTTAGCCTAAAGAAATGTCTACCATGCAAAACTATAGACTGAAAGGCATTCGAGGCAAAATCAAGCATACTAGAACAGTAGAAGAGGAATTTGAGAGATGTTTTGGGTTTTATTACAGTCATACTCAAAATGGTAGTTGGTCTGTCACAGGAGTATGTGGCATGCTTATGTGATGGACAAGAATGAAGATGATTTAAAAGTGACCTCCCTTCATCCAGCTGGACCTTCACCATCATTCTTCTATCCAAGGAAGCCTGATGTACTGTCGATACCTCTAATAGATGTCTTATGCAAAGTCGACCCTATAACTCCAACTGGAAGAATTTGTCATGTCTCCTGATGACACTTTAAAAACCACTGAGGCACTGACAAACTATCTTCAGCTAACATTGTTGACTGATTAATACAATGTCAAGTATTGCTATTCAACTTGATTTACTGTATATAATTAAACTAATGAAGCCATCAAACCTATTACTACTTGTAACACACCCGGGCTTTTTGTTTTTCATCCACTAGGGGTCACTGGAGTACTCTTGGGATATGGACGGCTTCCATAGGAACAAGGCACTGAATAGTTAAATTTAGAACTCTACTCCCCTCCATATCCCAGAGTACCCCAGTGTTTTTTCTGTGCTCATAGTAGCAACAAGGCTTGTGTGGAGTTATCCACACTACTTTTTGAATATTTTTATTTTTTATTTTTTATTTTTTTACAACATTTTCCACATCCCTTCCAATAGGCGTGGGTCTGGGATAGTGGAAGCTGCTTACAAGCAGCTACTGGCGTGTCGGGCCTCTCTAAAAAGAGCTCCCTCACAGCCACGTGCAGGACTACCTGCAGAAGAAGCCCCGTCATAGCCCTCACTACAAGGCGTCCAGGTATGTTGGGGACGGGGCGGTCAGCTCACGCTGCCGCCCCCGCTGTGTGGAGACACTGTTGTTTGTAGCCGCCCGTCGCCGCTTCCAGGAACACTGCCGCTATGTGATGGCCCGCCGCCGCTACCTGGTCACCGCCGCTGTGCTGCCTCCCGCCGCTCACAGAGCCGCGCCGGCCGCATTCACCATGCATAGCCGCCGCTCCACGGCTCTATGCAGTGCGCTCCCCGGCTCCCGCTACCTCAGCTCCCCGGCTCCCTCTACCTCAGCTTCCCGCAGGTAATCCCCGGCTCCGTGTAATAGATAGCGGTACACGGAGTACGGTGGGTGGAAGCGCACACACAAGGGGGGGAAGAGTGTGCCCATAGCAGCAGCAGAACGCTGCATGGGTTATTAGATAGAGAGACTATTAAGCCTTTTTTAACAGGATATTCACTGATTATATCTGTTTGGGAAGTTACAATCTGCACTTTGTTTTATACTGTAAACATGGGGGGCCATTTTAACCATGCTTCCTGTTTCTTCCTGTTGTGATTCCAGACGTTCCTGTACTACATCTCTACTCCACAGAAGGCGCAGGAGTGTTAGTGGGAATTTGGGATCAGATTTCATATAGACTGGCGTGCACTGCACTTGGCCAGATATATATATATATATATATATATATATATATATATATATATATATATATATAGAGAGAGAGAGAGAGACACCTTAGTACAATTTTACTGAGTCGTGCAAGTTGTCTGTCTTTGTATTTTGTGTTGTCTGTCTTCATAATGACTAAGGCACCAGCAAAAACAAAAAAGCAGTTTCACTGCCATGTCTGTAAGAATGTGTTACCGGATGGATCTACCACATGTACAGTATGTTTTGTGGATTCAGCTACGAATACAAGTTTGACTCCGGTTACAGAGCCGGTTTCATCCCCGGACCCTCCATGGGCTATGCTAACACAGGTTATGGCTGGATTGCAATCAGAATTGGCCGCCGCTCGACAAGAGCGGGAAGCGGCAAGATCTGAGTCTAGGGTGAGACCGCTAGAACTACCGGAGGGGTCTCAGCCTTGCCAAAAGTTCAAGTCCACTTTGGGTAAAAGGGAGAAATTTCATTTGTCTTATGATTTACCAGTTTCTGCTATGTTGCATTCTGACGATTCTATGCCAGACCTCTTTGCGCAAGATGATGGTGAGGAGGGCGAAGTAGACCAGCAGTCAGATAGTGACGATTTTGACAGCCCGGGCATTGATAATCTCATCAGAGCGGTGCGTTAGTCTCTGAAGTTTACAGAAACTGAGGAGCCTCTGACAAATGATGAGGTCGTCTTTACTAAACGACAGAGAACTCCAATGTGTTTTCCTGTTTCGGAATCTCTTAATAAGATGTTACTAGAAACACGAAAGAATCCGGATAAACGGTTTTCTATACCTCGCAGATTTAAGTCTAGTTACCCGTTTTCAGAGTCTGTGACAGCTACATGGGAGAATCCGCCGTTGGTGGATTCGTCTGTGTCTAAACTTACAAAGAAATTAACCATACCAGTACCAACTGCTACTACGCTTTAAAGACCCTTCGGACCGTAAAATAGAAGCTATGCTAAAGTCCATGTATACAGCAGCAGGAGTGTTGCTTAGACCTTGGTTAGTTGGCATTTGGGTAACTAAGGCGTTAATGGTATGGATAACAGAACTCAAGTCTGCCTTAAGTGACGATCACCTTATACTTCTCACTGATCAAATCTGGGAAGCTGCTGATTATCTATGTACAGCTTCTACTGACGTCTGTCAGCTCACTTCTCGCCTTTCATCCTCGCTAGTTACAGCACGACGAGCACTCTGACTGCGGTCTTGGCAAGCGGAGGTCAAAAAAGGTATAGAGGCGTTACCTTACGGTGGCGAGAAGTTGTTTGGTCCTGAATTGGACAAATGGATTTCTGAGGCCACGGGAGGAAAGTCTGTTTTCTTACTATTGCCTCCAACAGTACCTAGACGGAGATACTCTGGACCTGCGTTCAAATCCTTTAGACCTCAGTCCTTTCACGGGCGTGGCAGAGGAACAGCCACGCCTGGTAGACGAGGTCGAGGACGTGGTTTCCAACAAACCAACACCAGTCGTCAGGACGCTAAGGTCACTGACAAGCCAGTGGCATGACGGGCTCCCAGCCCATCTCGGATCTCCAATTGTGGGAGCACGCCTTCAGACGTTCCAGTTGGCGTGGCTCCAGACGTCCACAGATGGGTGGATCCGCAATTTAGTGTTAAAAGGTTACAAAATAGAGTTCGAATGTCTCCCGCCACTGCGGTTTTTCAAGACAGGACTGCCTGTGTCGGACGACAAGAGGGCAGTTCTGCAAATTGCCATTCAGTCTCTGCTGGATGCAGCAGTTTTGATTCCGGTCCCTGTACACCAACAAGGTCAGGGTTATTATTCCAGTCTGTTTGTGGTACCAAAGCCGGATGACTCGATCAGGCCAATATTGAACTTAAAGGGTCTCAATCAGTACGTCACTTACTACAGAATCAAGATGGAATCTCTGCAGTCAGTAATTGCAGGTTTAGAGCCACAGGAATTCATGATTGCACTGGATCTCAAGGATGCGTACTTACACATTCCGATTTGGCCACCTCATCAGAGGTTCTTGCGGTTTGCAATACGGCAGAACCATTATCAGTTTCAGGCTCTACCGTTTGGCCTCTCGTCAGCGCCTCGGGTATTCACTAAGGTGATGTCTGTGATGATAGCTCATCTCAGATCCCTGGGAGTGATAATAGTTCCGTACTTGGACGATTTGCTCATCAAGGCTCCGTCTCACCAGATGCTCCTCCAACATGCGTTGCTAATGTACAATGTACTGGTTCAGCACGGTTGGATTGTCAACTTCAAGAAATCGCATCTGATTTCATCTCAACGACTTCAATTCCTAGGTATGATTCTCGATACGGTAAATCAAAGAATTTACTTACCAGAACAGAAAGAACAGAACAGGTCATTCGTCATCTGGTACATTTAGTGCTCTAGCCACGCACAGTCTCTGTACATTTGTGCATTCGCCTCTTAGGCACAATGGTGGCGGCTTCGAAGCGCTTCAGTTCGGGAGATTTCACTCACGTCCTTTTCAACTGGATGTGCTCGCACAGTGGTCGGGCTCACATCTGCAGATTCACCACAGGGTGAGGTTGTTGCCACGGGCCAGAGTGTCTCTACTCTGGTGGTTCACAGTACACAATCTAACCGCAGGGAAACGGTTCGGCGCCTGGAATTGGATAATTCTAACGACGGACGCGAGTCTCAGAGGTTGGGGAGCTGTAGTTCAAAATTGTCAGCTCCAGGGTCTCTGGGCGGATCACGAAAGATTGCTGTCTATAAATGTCCTGGAACTCTGGGCAATTTACAATGCGCTACGACAAGCAGTGCACATACTTCGGTCTCATACTGTTCAGGTGCAGTCAGACAATGCGACGGCGGTCGCATACATCAACAAACAAGGAGGAACGAGAAGCCGCATGGCAATGCGGGAAGTAGCTTGAATCCTCAATTGGGCCGAGCATCATCAAGTGATATTGTCGGCAGTGTTCATTCCGGGAGTGGACAACTGGGAGGCGGATTATCTCAGCCGTCGGGATTTTCATCCAGGAGAATGGGCATTAAATCCAGAAAAGTTTCACATGTTGGTCCAGAGGTGGGGTTACGCTCAAGTGGACCTGATGGCATCTCGCCACAATCACCAAATGCCCCAGTATGTGTCCAGAACGCGAGATCCAAAGGCAGTGGCAGTGATGCTCTCACCATAGCGTGGCCGTACAGCCTCGTGTATCTGTTTCCACAGTTTCCGCTGCTCCCTCTGTTGCTAAAACGTATCAAAAGAGAGTCCGTCACAGTAATACTAGTGGCGCCTCATTGGCCTCGGAGAGCTTGGTTCTCGGATCTCCACGGACTACTCGCAGACGATCCTTGGCCGCTCCCACTACGTACGGACCTGTTACAACAGGGTCCGTTCCTTTACCCCGATTTAGCGCGGCTGCGTTTGACGGGGTGGCTGTTGAGACCGCCCTCTTAAGAAGAGAGAGCATTCCAGAATCGGTTATACCAACCATGTTACGAGCTAGGAAGCCGGTTACGGCAGCTCATTATTACAGAATTTGGCGTGTCTATATAGCTTGGTGTGAAGATCGGAAGTTTCCGACTTAATCTTTCAAGTTATCCCGTCTTTTGTTATTTCTACAGACAGGGTTAGATGGAGGACTGCGTTTATCTACACTAAAGGTGCAGATATCTGCGTTGTCAATTTACTTTCAAAGACGATTGGCACTATTGCCGTCGGTACACACTTTTCTGCAAGGAGTCCTCAGAGTACAGCCTCCATTCATTCCACCTACAGCGCCATGGGACTTGAACCTGGTTTTAGATTTCTCGCAGTCTTCATATTTTAAACCCTTACAACAAGTGGATATAAAGTTTCTCACTTGGAAAACAATTTTTCTACTAGCCTTAGCTTTGGCAAGGCATGTTTCAGATTTGGGTGCCTTGTCATGCAAGCCACCGTATTTGGTGTTTCATGATGACAGAGCGGAACTTCGGACGAATTTCACTTTCTTACCAAAGGTAGTGTCATAATTTCACATCAATCAACCAATAGTAGTTCCTGTGTTGACAGGAAATTCTGGAACCTTGGATGTGGTACGCGTTTATGTATCCCGAACGTCTACAGTTCGGAAGACGGATACGTTGTTTGTTCTCTATGATGCTGCCAAGATGGGTTGGCCAGCTTCTAAGCAGACTTTATCCAGATGGATTAAACTGACCATTCGTCAGGCTTACCTTCATGCTAGGTTACAGCCGCCTACATCAGTAACAGCTCATTCCACACGTTCTGTGGAAACTTCGTGGGCAGCTGGTCGTGGGGCTTCTACGACGCAGCTTTGCCGTGCGGCTACATGGTCATCAGTGCACACGTTTGTGCGCTTTTATAAGTTTGATACGTTTGCGGCATCAGCATCTAGCTTTGGCCGCCTAGTGTTACAGGTGCCAAATAGCTCTCCCGCCCACGGGGGAAACTTTGGTACGTTCCAAGAGTACTCCAGTGACCACTAGTGGATGATATAGAAAATAGGATTTTGGTACTTACCAGGTAAATCCTTTTCTTTGAATCCATGGGGGCACTGGACGCCCACCCAGAGCAGTTTTACCTGGTTTGTGGTAAGTTCAGAGGATCTTATGGTAACACATTCTCACCAACTGGTTCAAAGTTTCAAGTTCTAGCGGTTATAGTGCCAACTGTTTAGTTGTCAGTCACGTTATGTGTCAACTTTATTGTTGTCCGTTATGTTATATGTAATTCTCCATTGTCAACCTCTCTATAGCTCCTGTTCGGCTCAGTAAAAAACACTGAGGTACTCTGGGATATGGAGGGGAGGAGAGTTTGAAATTTAACTATTCAGTGCCTTGTTCCTATGGAAGCCGTCCATATCCCAAGAGTACTCCAGTGCCCCCTATGGATTCAAAGAAAAGGATTTACCTGGTAAGTACCAAAATCATATTTTTTGAATAAACTACCTTGCTTTAATATTATTTTGAACTATGAACCCATTATCCTCCCACTTTTAAATGTTGACAAACATTTAACATTAGAATAGACTATTTCCTGAATGTTTTGAACTTTTTTGTCAACGCACTTACTGAGATAATCATGATCAAAAATTTCAGTTTGAATTTGTAAAGACTTTTTCCTCACAAAGCCTATTGCGTTTTATATCATAGGAAACGGCATACAAAAACACAGTAAAATGACACCACTTCTATCTCTCTAACTTAATTAGAACAGCTGCTATGGTGATTTGAAAATATGCTGGTTGTGCATTTTTGTCAGATTTTTGAAAACTTTGCATAGCCATAATTTGGAAACTGCATGAGATATTTTAATATTACTTTATATTTTTCTTGCTACATGTATACTCTCCATATACCAAATTTGAACTCATTCTTAGCTGGTGAGGTAAAATCAGTTTGTTGATTTGACATGGAATGACCCTATATTAAAACCCTTGCCATGGCTGGTGACTAAAATTTTAACAAAGTGTGTTGTTGACCCTATACTCGGATCACCTTTGTCATGCAGGAAACTCTGGGATATTATAGTCTGGCTGCAATATAGGTCATTCATTAAACCAGACACATTTGCGAGTTACTGGTATAAAGAGTACAAAATTCAGACTGCAGACCAGTGGAGAAAGATTATGTAGTCAGATGGTCCATCCTTCATTATATTCATGTCAAGCACTTCCATACAGTATGGGCTGTGGATTTCTTAGAACATTAGTGCTTTATTCCAACAGTGAATGATGCTGTGGTTCATTAATGTTGTGGAGTGCATTTTCCTTGCAGGGTTTGGATACAGTCATTCCCTTAGAAGGAATGGTCGGTGTTAATCATAATGGTAGTACAGATGTGTCCTCTTACATCCTTGCTGCAGTCATGCTAAACAGCCCTTCAAGTGGCGCAAAGCGTCTTTTTTGTCTTTTGCTGTGAAAATGTGTCTTAGACACAATGTAATGCAATAGGACGCACGAGCAGCTTCTGCTGATTAAAATGATATGCAGCATGCCTACCTGTATATTCTGTGTGTAATTGCAGCTTTATCTGCATCCGAAATGAAACGTTAGTGTTTTTTTGTATGCAAATACAGTCGCAGTCACACATAGAATATAGGCATGCCGCATATTTTAATGTGGCAGCGACTGTATTTGCATACAAAAAAAACACTAACGTTACATCCTCTCAGGAGTTTGAATAGTCATGGTGGTGGTGTTGCTGATGCAGACACTCTTCTTCCTGCAGGAGTGACATCTGCAGCCATTGAAAAGAAGCATCACAATCGTGGCATTAAATGGGGAAAAAAAATGTAATTGTTTGCGGTCATCGATGGTTACCCACCATCCATTTCTGGTGACCATGCCTTCTCTGCAGTTTTCCTTGCTTGATTGTATCAAATACAGTAAAAGACAAGACGTGACTTTGTGCATTTTCTCTATCGTCCTAGTGGATGCTGGGGTTCCTGAAAGGACCATGGGGAATAGCGGCTCCGCAGGAGACAGGGCACAAAAAGTAAAGCTTTAGGATCAGGTGGTGTGCACTGGCTCCTCCCCCTATGACCCTCCTCCAAGCCTCAGTTAGATTTTTGTGCCCGGCCGAGAAGGGTGCAATCTAGGTGGCTCTCCTAAAGAGCTGCTTAGAAAAGTTTAGCTTAGGTTTTTTATTTTACAGTGAGTCCTGCTGGCAACAGGATCACTGCAACGAGGGACTTAGGGGAGAAGAAGTGAACTCACCTGCGTGCAGGATGGATTGGCTTCTTTGGCTACTGGACATTAGCTCCAGAGGGACGATCACAGGTACAGCCTGGATGGTCACCGGAGCCTCGCCGCCGGCCCCCTTGCAGATGCTGAAACAAGAAGAGGTCCAGAATCGGCGGCATGAAGACTCCTCAGTCTTCTTAAGGTAGCGCACAGCACTGCAGCTGTGCGCCATTTCCTCTCAGCACACTTCACACGGCAGTCACTGAGGGTGCAGGGCGCTGGAAGGGGGGCGCCCTGGGAGGCAATGAAAACCTATTTTTGGCTAAAAATACCTCACATATAGCCTCCGGGGGCTATATGGAGATATTTAACCCCTGCCAGAATCCGTTAAGAGCGGGAGACGAGGCCGCCGAAAAAGGGGTGGGGCCTATCTCCTCAGCACACAGCGCCATTTTCCCTCACAGAAAGGCTGGAGGGAAGGCTCCCAGGCTCTCCCCTGCACTGCACTACAGAAACAGGGTTAAAACAGAGAGGGGGGGCACTAATTTGGCGTTAGAAATATATAAAAAAGATGCTATAAGGGAAAACACTTATATAAGGTTGTCCCTATATAATTATAGCGTTTTTGGTGTGTGCTGACAAACTCTCCCTCTGTCTCTCCAAAGGGCTAGTAGGTCCTGTCCTCTATCAGAGCATTCCCTGTGTGTGTGCTGTGTGTCGGTACGTGTGTGTCGACATGTATGAGGACGATGTTGGTGAGGAGGCGGAGCAATTGCCTGTAATGGTGATGTCACTCTCTAGGGAGTCGACACCGGAATGGATGGCTTATTTAGGGAATTACGTGATAATGTCAACACGCGGCAAGGTCGGTTGACGACATGAGACGGCCGACAAACAATTAGTACCGGTCCAGACGTCTCAAAAACACCGTCAGGGGTTTTAAAACGCCCGTTTACTTTAGTCGGTCGACACAGACACAGACAGGGACACTGAATCCAGTGTCGACGGTGAATAAACAAACGTATTCCTTATTAGGGCCACACGTTAAGGGCAATGAAGGAGGTGTTACATATTTCTGATACTACAAGTACCACAAAAGAGGGTATTATGTGGGATGTGAAAAAACTACCGTAGTTTTTCCTGAATCAGATAAATTAAATGAAGTGTGTGATGATGCGTGGGTTCCCCCCGATAGAAAATATGGGCGGTATACCCTTTCCCGCCAGAAGTTAGGGCGCGTTGGGAAACACCCCTTAGGGTGGATAAGGCGCTCACACGCTTATCAGAACAAGTGGCGGTACCGTCTATAGATAGGGCCGTCCTCAAGGAGCCAGCTGACAGGAGGCTGGAAAATATCATAAAAAGTATATACACACATACTGGTGTTATACTGCGACCAGCGATCGCCTCAGCCTGGATGTGCAGAGCTGGGGTGGCTTGGTCGGATTCCCTGACTAAAAATATTGATACCCTTGACAGGGACAGTATTTTATTGACTATAGAGCATTTAAAGGATGCATTTCTATATATGCGAGATGCACAGAGGGATATTTGCACTCTGGCATCAAGAGTAAGTGCGATGTCCATATCTGCCAGAAGATGTTTATGGACACGACAGTGGTCAGGTGATGCAGATTCCAAACGGCACAAAGGTGTATTGCCGTATAAAGGAAGAGGAGTTATTTGGGGTCGGTCCATCGGACCTGGTGGCCACGGCAACTGCTGGAAAATCCACCGTTTTTTACCCTAAGTCACATCTCTGCAGAAAAAGACACCGTCTTTTCAGCTTCAGTCCTTTCGTCCCTATAAGAGTCATATCTGCCCAGGGATAGAGGAAAGGGAAGAAGACTGCAGCAGGCAGCCCATTCCCAGGAACAGAAGCGTTCCACCGCTTCTGACAAGCTCTCAGCATGACGCTGAGACCGTACAGGACCCCTGGATCCTACAAGTAGTATCCCAGGGGTACAGATTGGAATGTCGAGACGTTTCCCCTGCGCAGGCTCCTGAAGTCTGCTTTACCAAGGTCTCCCTCCGACAAGGAGGCAGTATGGGAAAAAATTCACGAGCTGTATTCCCAGCAGGTGATAATTAAATTACCCCTCCTACAACAAGAAAAGGGGTATTATTCCACACTATATTGTGGTACTGAAGCCAGAAGGCTAGGTGAGACCTATTCTAAATCTTAAAAAAATTTGAACACTTACAAAGGTTCAAATCAAGATGGAGTCACTCAGAGCAGTGATAACGAACCGGGAAGAAGGGGACTATATGGTGTCCCGAGACATCAGGGATGCTTACCTCCATGTCCCAAATTTGCCCTTATCACTAAGGGTACCTCAGGTTCGTGGTACAGAACTGTCACTATCAGTTTCAGACGCTGCCGTTTGGATTGTCCACGGCACCCCGGGTCTTTACCAAGGTAATGGCCGAAATGATGGTTCTTCTTCGAAGAAAAGGCGTCTTAATTATCCCTTACTTGGACGATCTCCTGATAAGGGCAAAGTCCAGGGAACAGTTGGAGGTCGGAGTAGCACTATCTCGGATACTGTTACAACAGCAGGGGTGGATTCTAAATATTCCAAAATCGCAGCTGATCCCGACAACAAGTCTCCTGTGCTTAGGGATGATTCTGGACACAGTCCAGAAAAAGGTGTTTCTCCCGGAAGAGAAAGCCAGGGAGTTATCCGAGCTAGTCAGGAACCTCCTAAAATCAGTGCATCATTGCACAAGGGCCATGGTAAAAAAATGGTGACTTCCTTCGAAGCAATTCCAGTCGGCAGATTTCATGCAAGAACTTTTCAGTGGGATCTGCTGGACAAATGGTCCGGATCGCATCTTCAGATGCATCAGCAGATAACCCTATATCCAAGGACAAGGGTGTCTCTCCTGTGGTGGTTACAGAGTGCTCATCTTCTAGAGGGCCGCAGATTCGGCATTCAGTTTTGGATGTTGGTGACCACGGAGGCCAGCCCGAGAGGCTGGGGAGCAGTCACACAAGGAAAAAATTTCCAGGGAGTGTGATCAAGTCTGGAGACTTTTCTCCACATAAATATAGCTAAGGGTAAATTTATAATGCTCTAAGCTTAGCAAGACCTCTGCTTCAAGGTCAGCCGGTATTGATCCAGTGGGATAAAACATCACGGCAGTCGCCCACGTAAATAGACAGGGCGGCACAAGAAGCAGGAGGGCAGTGGCAAAAACTGCAAGGACTTTTCGCTGGGCGGAAAATCATGTGATAGCACTGTCAGCAGTGTTTCATTCCGGGAATGGAAACTGGGAAGCAGACTTCCTCAGTAGGCACGACCTCCACCCGGCAGAGTGGGAACTTCATGGGGAAGTTTTCCACATGATTGTAAACCGTTGGGAATTACCAAAGGTGGACATGATGGCGTCCCGTCTGAACAAAAAACGGGACAGGTATTGCGCCAGGTTAAGAGACCCTCAGGCAATAGCTGTGGACGTTCTGGTAACACCGTGGGTGTACCAGTCGGTGTATGTGTTCCATCCTCTGCTTTTCATACCTAAGGTACTGAGAATTATAAGACGTAGAGGAGTAAGAACTATACTCATGGCTCCGGATTGGCCAAGAAGGACTTGGTACCCGGAACTTCAAGAGATGCTCACAGAGAACTTATGGCCTCTGCCGCTAAGAAGGGACTTGTTTCAGCAAGTACCATGTCTGTTCCAAGACTTACCGCAGCTGCGTTTGACGGCATGGCGGTGGAACGCCGGATCCTAAGGGAAAAAGGCATTCCGGAAGAGGTCATTCCTACCCTGGTCAAAGCCAGAAAGGAGGTGACCGCACAACATTATCACCACATGTGGCAAAAATATGTTGCGTGGTGTGAGGCCAGAAAGGCCCCACGAAGAAATTTCAACTCGGTCGATTCCTGCATTTCCTGCAAACAGGAGTGTCTATGGGCCTCAAATTGGGGTCCATTAAGGTTCAAATTTCGGCCCTGTCGATTTTCTTCCAGAAAGAAGTGGCTTCAGTTCCTGAAGTCCAGAAGTTTGTCAAGGGAGTATTGCATATACAACCCCCTTTTGTGCCTCCAGTGGCACTGTGAGATCTCAACGTAGTTCTGGGATTCCTCAAATCACATTGGTTTAAACCCAGTCAAATCTGTGGATTTGAAGCATCTCACATGAAAAGTGACCATGCTCTTGGCCCTGGCCTGGACCAGGCGAGTGTCAAATTGGTGGTTTTTTTCTCAAAAAAGCCCATATCTGGTTGTCCATTTGGACAGGGCAGAGCTGCGGACTCGTCCCCAGTTCTCTCCCTAAGGTGGTGTCAGTGTTTCACCTGAACCAGCTTATTTTGGTGCCTTGCGCCTACTAGGGACTTGGAGGACTCCAGGTTGCTAGATGTTGTCAGGGCCCTGTAAATATAGGTTCCAGGACGGCTGGAGTCAGGAAAACTGACTTGCTGTTATCCTGTATGCACCCAACAAACTGGGTGCTCTTGCTTCTAAGCAGACTATTGCTAGTTGGATGTGTAATACAATTCAGCTTGCACATTCTGTGGCAGGCCTGCCACAGCCAAAATATGTAAATGCCCATTCCACAAGGAAGGTGGGCTTATCTTGGGCGGCTGCCCGAGGGGTCTCGGCTTTACAACTTTGCCGAGTGGCTATTTAGTCAGGGGCAAACACGTTGGTAAAATCCTACAAATTTGATACCCTGGCTAAGGAGGACCTGGAGTTCTCTCATTCGGTGCTGCAGAGTCATCCGCACTCTCCCGCCCGTTTGGGAGCTTTGGTATTATCCCCATGGTCCTTTCAGGAACCCCAGCATCCACTAGGACGATAGAGAAAATAAGAATTTACTTACCGATAATTCTATTTCTCGGAGTCCGTAGTGGATGCTGGGCGCCCATCCCTAGTGCGGATTATCTGCAATACTTGTACATAGTTACAAAAATCGGGTTATTATTGTTGTGAGCCATCTTTTCAGAGGCTCCGCTGTTATCATACTGTTAACTGGGTTCAGATCACAGGTTGTACAGTGTGATTGGTGTGGCTGGTATGAGTCTTACCCGGGATTCATAAATCCTTCCTTATTGTGTACGCTCGTCCGGGCACAGTATCCTAACTGAGGCTTGGAGGAGGGTCATAGGGGGAGGAGCCAGTGCACACCACCTGATCCTAAAGCTTTACTTTTTGTGCCCTGTCTCCTGCGGAGCCGCTATTCCCCATGGTCCTTTCAGGAACCCCAGCATCCACTACGGACTCCGAGAAATAGAATTATCGGTAAGTAAATTCTTATTTTTTTGACAACTTTAAAGATAATTCATACTTTAACAAAAATTAAAGCTTAGCTCAAAGATCTTTACAAAATACACCATGCTGTAACTCCATATCAAACGTCCTCTGATATCTGTAAAACAAAGCAGGAAAGGAGATACTTCTAGTAAAATAAATGTTCAACAGCCCAGTTCCTCTGTGTATAGTGAAATGTGTCATGAAAAAACGTTTTTAACAGTCTATTGTTGGTTTGTTACTTTATATATCTTTAATGCTTTAGCAATTAGATGCTAAAATTAGATCACAGCTTTTTTTAGCTGGCTAAATTTGTACTTCTCCGGCAGTCAATTTATTTTATATTTTCAATTTACTGTAATTGTATTTTTTAAATTTGTTATAGTTGTATTACTCTCTCTTTCAGGTAAAGCATTTAAGAAAAATGGGATCATAACACCTTAGTCCACTAAAACTCTATGCTCCAGTTCTCTGAGTGGACATCGCCTTCTTTTCTGAATATTTCCACTTTATTTAAACATTTCCACCATGAACTGTGGCATCAAAGAACTTTATTTCACTGTCTTCAAAATCACCCTGGATCATTGAGACTGACTGACTGTAATAAATGTGGAAGTATTAAATATATAAATATATTTTTAATCTGAAATGACTTTGAAAGAAAAAGAGCAAAATCTCTTTTTAGGTTTTGAGATTCATTTTCGTTTTTAAAACCCTCAGACAACATATGTGGAAAAAAAGACTTTTAAAAATGTAAAGAAATATTTTGTTCACTCTTTGACCATTACTCAGTATACTATAGAGTTGTTTTCATTACCTACACAAGCTCTATTCTCTAAAATCAGGATCTTTAGCATCCGAGTATATGAAACCGTGCAACCTTTCAAAGATTGAAGGTTTATACACAGTATGTGTCTACTGTGTGACAAACCTTCTAAATTAAGTTAGCTGGTGTGATAACATTTATGTGTAAATCCTGTACTAAATGAAATCATCAGGCCAGAATTTAATATGCAAATTCGCCAAATGCAGTGAAGTCAAAGTATTGTATTCTTTTGCTTTACAGCTGTATATTCATATTTTTTTCTACATTGAAAAATAAATTTAGACTTCTTCAAAAACTAACCATTATAAAGTATGAGTCGGGCAATGAGGTTTTTCATTTTATTTTTATTAAATTAACCTTGTGTGTGTATATGTGTGTGTGTATATATATATATATATATATATATATAATATATATACTCACACTCTTGGATTTCTTTGGTAGATTTCTGTTAATTTGGCCCATGCGAACAAATGAGGGAGAGGGTGGGTGGTAACTTTTTGTTTGGTTTCACTTCATGAAACCTTTAATATTGGAGAATAGGTGTTTCACACAGGGAATTTACGTTTTGCTTTTTTCTAGAAAAAAAAGGAAATAAAATATACAGGATTAATAAAAAAAAATAAAGTTCATTTTATTCAATGGTCCTTTTCTGTGGTGTTTACACAATATTATTATGGATTTATGGTATAATGTGAAAGAAATTATTATTTTTTTAATTAAAGAGTTCAGTGTAACGTCCATCTTAGCATCCATTGAAATCCCTACATAAGGATACTTGTTCAACTTTGTGTCTTCATTTACACAATATCAATTTCCACGAGTATTGAGGCTGAAATACAGGCATAAGTGTAGTCACTTGTAACTTTTTAATATTTTGCTTTTTTGAGTTTTATACTTTCTGAACTGTACATGGCAGTACAAAAAATAACCACAAGAGGTCAGTAGACATTAACAATCAAGAATGCTCTTTCATTTTCCATCTACAACACATTTTGGCTATTGCCATTGATTTAATTTGCTTTGGTTAATGAGGCCTGTTCAAGTCTGTGGAACATCATACAACAGTATGTATAAACAGTCTTCGTGGTGTTTTCGGTTTCAAACGGAAAATTTTAATTATTTTTTAATTTTTTATTAATGAGCTGAACTCTAATATGCCATTTGTAAAAGTGAACTTTTTTTATTGAAAGAACAATGGATTTATTTGGTATCTTAAATTACTTGCATTTGCAGATTGAGAACATAACATTTTTGTTCTCATGTTGAAAGTGTTTTGTGCAATGTGGTAAGGTTTGCGGACTTGTGCACTATTATAGACATACTGTACTTTTTTTTAGATTATAAAATATCACAAATTATGTTTTCCTATAGCACCATCTCCTCAATGCAGAAGAGTTTTTGGCTATGACCACCTGTTGTGTTTCACAGATACCTGATGTGTATGAAGCATTGTGGTATGCTTATCAAAGCCTGTTCAGATTATAGTGCATAAAGGTGAATTGTAATATCTATACTAAGTGCACACAAAAACACACACAGGGACCTCATCCTGCTTTGGATTTCAATATAAGCAGCTCAGGCAGTATCTTGTTTTTAAGATCCACAATACTATGCAGGTCAAATGTAAGGTAAGTTGTGACAAATTGTAAAAAAAAAAAAAAATTTGCAAAACACTCTAAACACAGGAATATCTGATTCTGTGCGTCACTGAAGTTTTGCCTTTAACGTCTACTCAATGAAGTGGCAAACTAATGTCTGTGTTCTTTCGCACAATCCATGTTGTCACTTATTTAAAATATGAAGTCACTCCTGCTTTTAGTCTTTTTTTTTTTTTCTGTCAAATTTTCATATATGTAATTACTTTCCTTAGAAATTGTATAAATTAATTATTGCCATCGTAAACCGGAATGTTTGATTATTGGCGTTATGTCTCTTTTATGCAAAGGATACTACTTTGTGAGCAGATATTTTTGGGATCCCAGTGTGTGTTCCTGTTTCATTTCCACTACAGAAAAAAAACTTATTTCTGCAGCGGGGTACACTGGTATTCCACAGGGAATAACATCGGGGTGTAGAGCTGGATCTTGATCCGAGGCACCACCAGGCTAAATGCTTTGACTGTTCCCAGGATGCATAGCGCCGCCTCCTCTATATCCCCGCTTCCAGGCACTGGAGCTCAGTTTGTAAGTTGGTGCCTCATAGCGCAGCCCTGAAAAGAGCTTTTTGAAGAAAGAAGACTTCAAGGGCCGCAGCACAGGCACTTAGAAGTGCTATATGTCATGCTGACATATCGTGCTGTGGCTCCCTCACCTCCCCCAGCGGCGCTGTATACTCCCGCGCCCTGGTTACCGGGTACTTAGAGCGGAGTGCTTCGGTTACTTCAGGCACACACTCGCCGCTGCTCTCCTGGATCACGTGGCCGCGTCTTCGGGAGGAGGTAAAGGGCCTCCCGGGCGGGACCCGCTGAAATCGCAATCCAGCGCGGTCTCCAGGAGACTGACTGCACGTGCTGGCGTGGACACTGTGGCCATTCAAGGACCCCACAAGACCACCAGGGCAAGGGGCACAGTTCGGATTTCTTAAAATCCGTTTCAAATAGGCCTCGCAGTACCCGGTGGTGAGGTCCAGCAGAGGGGATAAGGCTCTGACCTGTAGCCACTCCCCCCAGCCCCAGACGCCATTTACTGCAAATGTTCCCGCCCTGGAGCTGCATCTCTCTCTCTCCCTGTCAGCGTTTGGGCGCCGTTACACACAAGCTGAGCTGATTCTGGGACTGTTGGGCAATGGGGGTCATTCCGAGTTGATCGCTCGCTAGCAGTTTTTAGCAGCCGTACAAACGCTATGCCGCCGCCCACTGGGGAGTGTATTTTAGCTTAGCAGAAGTGCGAATGCATGTGCAGCCGAGCTCTGCAAAAACAGTTTGTGCAGTTTCTGAGTAGCTCTAAACCTACTCAGCGATTGCGATCACTTCAGCCTATTCGTGTCCGGATTTGACTTCATACACCCACCCAGTGAACACCCAGCCACGCCTGCGTTTTTTTTTTTTTTTTTTTGCAAGCACTCCCTGAAAAACGGTCAGTTGACACCCAGAAATGCCCCCTTCCTGTCAATCTTGCGGCCGTCAGTGTGACTGAAAACTTTGCTAGAACCTGAGCACAACCACAAAGCGCTTTGTACCTGTACGTCGCGCATGGCATTGTGGGCCATAAACATGCGCAAAAATGCCCTTTTTTCACCTGATCGCTGCGCTGCGAAAATTGGCAGCGAGCGATCAACTCGGAATGACCCCCAATGTCTCCTCTGTAAAGCCGCCTGCATCATCAGCGCTGTGCATTTACAGGACACTTAAGTATTCTACATGTCATTAAGGCAGTGGGGCAGATGTATTAACCTGGAGAAGGCATAAGGAAGTGATAAACCAGTGATTTGTGCAAGGTGATAACGCACCAGCCAATCAGTTCCAATATGTAAATTATCACCTTGCACATATCGCTGGTTTATCACTTCCTTATGCCTTCTTCAGGTTAATACATCTGCCCCAGTGTTAGTACAAGTGCCCTGTGATATACATGCAGTCTTTACTGTGCATTGTTATATCTGTATATTTACATAGCTTTACTTCGTAGTCCAGTTACGTAGTATTGTTAGTCCAGTGCAGTTTAATTGTTTGTAATAATTTCTGCATTAAACATGTGACTGTGTGTGCAATAGCTGCTGTGTGGTCTCTTCCGTGTATCTCACACACATTGATATCCCTATATTCTGTACCCTGAAGGGGGGGCTAAGTGCATTAGGGTTCTCATATGATATAGAGCAGAGGTTCTCAAACTCGGTCCTCGGGGGCCCACACAGTGCATGTTTTGCAGGTCTCACAGAATCGCAAGTGAAATAATTAGCTCCACCTGTGGACATTTTAAAATGTGTCAGTGAGTAATTAATACACCTGTGCACCTGCTGGGTTACCTGCAAAACACGCACTGTGTGGGCTCCCGAGAAACGAGTTTGAGAACCTCTGATATAGAGTCTCACAGGATATACTACTTTGGTATTTTTCTCTGTGTTTCAGTCACCCATTTACCTCTTAAAATTCTCTGTTTGTGCTCTGCTTTGCAGTCACACTATACAGGGGATTTTCTCTGACGTCCTAAGTGGATGCTGGGACTCCGTAAGGACCATGGGGAATAGCGGCTCCGCAGGAGACTGGGCACAACTAAAAGAAAGCTTTTGGTCTAACTGGTGTGCACTGGCTCCTCCCTCTATGACCCTCCTCCAGACCTCAGTTAGAATCTTGTGCCCGGCTGAGCTGGATGCACACTAGGGGCTCTCCTGAGCTCCTAGAAAAGAAAGTATATTTTAGGTTTTTTATTTTCAGTGAGATCTGCTGGCAACAGACTCACTGCTACGAGGGACTAAGGGGAGAAGAAGCGAACCTACCTGCTTGCAGCTAGCTTGAGCTTCTTAGGCTACTGGACACCATTAGCTCCAGAGGGATCGAACACAGGGCCCGACCTCGATCGTCCGGTCCCGGAGCCGCACCGCCGTCCCCCTTACAGACCCAGAAGCATGAAGATGGTCCTGAAAATCGGCGGCAGAAGACTTCGGTCTTCAACAAGGTAGCGCACAGCACTGCAGCTGTGCGCCATTGCTCCTCATGCACACCTCACACTCCGGTCACTGATGGGTGCAGGGCGCTGGGGGGGGGGGGGGGGGGCGCTGGGGGGGGGGGGGGCGCCCTGAGCAGCAATATTAATACCTTGGCTGGCAAATAATCACAATATATAGTCCCAGAGGCTATATATGTGAAAAATACCCCTGCCAGAATCCATAAAAAAGCGGGAGAAAGTCCTCCGAAAAAGGGGCGGGGCTATCTCCCTCAGCACACTGGCGCCATTTTTCCCTCACAGCTCCGCTGGAAGGATCGCTCCCAGGCTCTCCCCTGCAGTTTCAAGCTACAAAGGGTAAAAGAGAGGGGGGGCACTAAATTTAGGCGCAGCAATATATATTTAAGCAGCTATAAGGGAAAATCACTCAGTTATAGTGTTCATCCCTGTGTTATATAGCGCTCTGGTGTGTGCTGGCATACTCTCTCTCTGTCTCCCCAAAGGGCTTTGTGTGGTCCTGTCCTCTGTCAGAGCATTCCCTGTGTGTGTGCGGTGTGTCGGTACGGCTGTGTCGACATGTTTGATGAGGAGGCTTATGTGGAGGCGGAGCAGATGCCGATAAATGTGATGTCACCCCCTGCGGGGCCGACACCTGAGTGGATGGTTATGTGGAAGGAATTACGTGACAGTGTCGACTCCTTACATAATAGGTTTGACGACATACCAAATATGGGACAGCCGGCTTCTCAGCCTGTGCCTGCCCAGGCGTCTCAAAAGCCATCAGGGGCTCTAAAACGCCCGCTACCTCAGATGGCAGACACAGATGTCGACACGGATACTGACTCCAGTGTCGACGACGATAAGACTAATGTAACTTCCAATAGGGCCACACGTTACATGATTGTTACCCCAGGTACCACAAAAAAGGGTATTATCTTTGGAGAGAAAAAACTACCAGTAGTTTTTCCTCCATCTGAGGAATTAATGAAGTGTGTGAAGAAGCGTGGGCTTCCCCCGATAAGAAACTGGTAATTTCTAAAAGGTTACTAATGACGTACCCTTTCCCGCCAGAGGATAGGTCACGTTGGGAAACATCCCCTAGGGTGGATAAAGCGCTCACACGCTTGTCAAAGAAGGTGGCACTACCGTCTCCGATACGGCCGCCCTAAAGGAACCTGCTGATAGAAAGCAGGAGGCTATCCTGAAATCTGTATATACACACACAGGTATTATACTGAGACCGGCTATTGCTTCAGCATGGATGTGCAGTGCTGCAGCTGCGTGGTCAGATTCCCTGTCGGAAAATATTGATACCCTAGACAGGGACACTATATTGCTAACCGTAGAGCATATTAAAGACGCAGTCTTATACATGAGAGATGCACAGAGGGATATTTGCCGGCTGGCATCTAAAATAAGTGCAATGTTCATTTCTGCCAGGAGAGGGTTATGGACTCGGCAGTGGACAGGTGATGCAGATTCTAAAAGGCACATGGAAGTTTTGCCTTATAAGGGTGAGGAGTTGTTCGGGGATGGTCTCTCGGACCTCGTTTCCACAGCGACAGCTGGGAAGTCTGCATTTTTACCCCATGTTCCCTCACAGCCAAAGAAAGCACCGTATTATCAGGTACAGTCCTTTCGGCCCCATAAGGGCAAGCGGGTTAAAGGCGCGTCCTTTCTGCCCAGAGGTAGAGGGAAAAAGCTGCAGCATACAGCCAGTTCCCAGGAGCAAAAGTCCTCCCCCGCTTCCTCCAAGTCCACCGCATGACGCTGGGGCTCCACAGGCGGAGCCAGGTACGGTGGGGGCCCGTCTCAAAAACTTCAGCAATCAGTGGGTTCGCTCACGGGTGGATCCCTGGATCCTTCAAGTAGTATCTCAGGGGTACAAGCTGGAATTCGAGACGTCTCCCCCCCCCCCCCCCCCCCCCGCCGTTTCCTCAAATCTGCCTTGCCAACAACTCCCTCAGGCAAGGAAGCAGTGCTAGAGGCAATTCACAAGCTGTATTCCCAGCAGGTGATAGTCAAGGTGCCCCTACTTCAACAAGGACGGGGTTACTATTCAACAATGTTTGTGGTACTGAAACCGGACGGTTCGGTGAGACCCATTTTAAATTTGAAATCCTTGAACACATATATAAAAAAATTCAAGTTCAAGATGGAATCGCTCAGGGCGGTTATTGCAAGCCTGGACGAGGGGGATTACATGGTATCACTGGACATCAAGGATGCTTACCTGCATGTCCCCATTTACCATCCTCACCAGGAGTACCTCAGATTTGTGGTACAGGATTGTCATTACCAATTCCAGACGTTGCCGTTTGGTCTATCCACGGCTCCGAGGGTATTTACCAAGGTAATGGCCGAAATGATGATACTCCTTCGAAAGAAGGGAGTTTTAATTATCCCGTACTTGGACGATCTCCTGATAAAGGCGAGGTCCAAGGAGCAGTTGTTGGTCGGGGTAGCACTATCTCGGGAGGTGCTACAACAGCACGGCTGGATTCTAAATATTCCAAAGTCACAGCTGGTCCCTACGACACGTCTACTGTTCCTGGGGATGGTTCTGGACACAGAACAGAAAAAAGTGTTTCTCCCGGAGGAGAAGGCCAAGGAGCTGTCATCTCTAGTCAGAGGCCTCCTAAAACCAAAACAGGTGTCGGTGCATTACTGCACGCGGATCCTGGGAAAAATGGTAGCTTCCTACGAAGCAATTCCATTCGGCAGGTTCCATGCAAGAACCTTTCAGTGGGACCTGTTGGACAAGTGGTCCGGATCGCATCTTCAGATGCATCAGCTGATAACCCTGTCTCCAAGGACCAGGGTGTCTCTGCTGTGGTGGCTGCAAAGTGCTCATCTTCAAGAGGGCCGCAGATTCGTCATACAGGACTGGGTCCTGGTGACCACTGATGCCAGCCTTCGAGGCTGGGGGGCAGTCACACAGGGAAGAAACTTCCAAGGACTATAGTCAAGTCAGGAGACTTCCCTACACATAAATATTCTGGAACTGAGGGCCATTTTCAATGCCCTAAGTCAGGCAAAACCCCTGCTTCAAAACCAGCCGGTACTGATTCAGTCAGACAACATCACGGCAGTCGCCCATGTAAACCGACAGGGCGGCACAAGAAGCAGGACGGCGATGACAGAAGCCACAAGGATTCTCCGATGGGCGGAAAATCACGTGTTAGCACTGTCAGCAGTGTTCATTCCGGGAGTGGACAACTGGGAAGCAGACTTCCTCAGCAGGCACGACCTCCACCCAGGAGAGTGGGGACTTCATCCAGAAGTCTTCCAACTAATTGTAAACCGTTGGGAAAGGCCACAGGTGGACATTATGGCGTCCCGCCTAAACAAAAAGCTAGAAAGATATTGCGCCAGGTCAAGAGACCCTCAGGCGATAGCTGTGGACGCTCTAGTGACACCGTGGGTGTACCGGTCGGTTTATGTGTTCCCTCCTCTTCCTCTCATACCAAAGGTACTGAGGATAATAAGGAGAAGAGGAGTAAGAACTTTACTCATTGTTCCGGATTGGCCAAGAAGAGCTTTGTACCCGGAACTTCAAGAAATGATCTCAGAGGACCCATGGCCTCTGCCGCTCAGACAGGACCTGCTGCAGCAGGGGCCCTGTCTGTTCCAAGACTTACCGCGGCTGCGTTTGACGGCATGGCGGTTGAACACCGGATCCTGAAGGAAAAGGGCATTCCCGAGGAAGTCATTCCTACGCTGATTAAAGCTAGGAAAGAAGTGACCGCAAACCATTATCACCGCATTTGGCGAAAATATGTTGCGTGGTGTGAGGCCAGGAAGGCCCCAACGGAGGAATTTCAGCTGGGCCGTTTTCTGCACTTCCTACAGTCAGGGGTGACTATGGGCCTAAAATTGGGTTCCATTAAGGTCCAGATTTCGGCTCTATCGATTTTCTTCCAGAGAGAACTGGCTTCACTACCTGAAGTTCAGACTTTTGTTAAGGGAGTGCTGCATATTCAGCCCCCTTTTGTGCCTCCAGTGGCACCTTGGGATCTCAACGTGGTGTTGGATTTCCTAAAGTCACATTGGTTTGAGCCACTTAAAACCGTGGAATTGAAATATCTCACGTGGAAAGTGGTCATGTTGTTGGCTTTGGCTTCGGCCAGGCGTGTATCAGAAGTGGCGGCTTTGTCATGTAAAAGCCCTTATCTGATTTTCCATATGGATAGGGCAGAATTGAGGACTCGTCCCCAGTTTCTCCCTAAGGTGGTATCAGCCTTTCATCTGAACCAACCTATCGTGGTGCCTGCGGCTACTAAAGACTTGGAGGCTTCCAAGTTGTTGGACGTAGTCAGGGCCCTGAAAATTTATGTTTCCAGGACAGCTGGAGTCAGAAAGACTGACTCGCTATTTATCCTGCATGCGCCCAACAAGTTGGGTGCACCTGCTTCAAAGCAGACTATTGCTCGCTGGATCTGTAGTACGATTCAGCTTGCACATTCTGCGGCTGGACTGCCGCATCCTAAATCAGTGAAAGCCCATTCCACAAGGAAGGTGGGCTCTTCTTGGGCGGCGGCCCGAGGGGTCTCGGCTCTACAACTTTGCCGAGCAGCTACTTGGTCGGGGTCAAACACATTTTCTAAATTCTACAAGTTTGACACCCTGGCTGAGGAGGACCTAGAGTTTGCCCATTCGGTGCTGCAGAGTCATCCGCACTCTCCCGCCCGTTTGGGAGCTTTGGTATAATCCCCATGGTCCTTACGGAGTCCCAGCATCCACTTAGGACGTCAGAGAAAATAAGAATTTACTCACCGGTAATTCTATTTCTCGTACTCCGTAGTGGATGCTGGGCGCCCATCCCAAGTGCGGATTGTCTGCAATACTTGTATATAGTTATTGTTTAACTAAAGGGTTATTGTTGAGCCATCTGTTGAGAGGCTCAGTTATTGTCGTACTGTTAACTGGGTATTGTATCACGATTTATACGGTGTGATTGGTGTGGCTGGTATGAGTCTTACCCGGGATTCAAAATCCTTCCTTATTGTGTCAGCTCTTCCGGGCACAGTATCCTAACTGAGGTCTGGAGGAGGGTCATAGAGGGAGGAGCCAGTGCACACCAGTTAGACCAAAAGCTTTCTTTTAGTTGTGCCCAGTCTCCTGCGGAGCCGCTATTCCCCATGGTCCTTACGGAGTCCCAGCATCCACTACGGACTACGAGAAATAGAATTACCGGTGAGTAAATTCTTATTTTTTGTCAGGTACTTTGTCTGCTTTTATTGTACTATTACGCCCTAAGGTTACGCTTACAAACAATGTCTGCTAAACAGGGTGGTAGATCCATGGCTGATCCTGCACCATGCAGTGCTGACGCCACGGATTGCTCGGAGGAAAACATTGCAGCTGAGGGTTCAGGTACCGGGGGTTCTATACCCCTCAGTCAGTCTGCAGCACCGGGGGCACACCAAGACCCACCTTGGGCTGCTTTTTCTAATTTACTGATTACGTTGGTAACTAGACTTGCGCTTCCTGTGGGACCTCCTGTGCCATTACAGCCACATGTTGTCCCTGCAGTTAATACGCCATGGGCAGATAATCTGTCCACTCAGTTACAGCAATGAAATCAGTCTTTGGCTAAACGAAAACCTCCCTCGCCCGCCTAGGACCAAGGGGTCCTCTAAGCAGGCCATTACTTCCTCACAATCCACACGTTTTGGATACTTAATCCGATGAAGATGGCGCATATACTGACCCCTTAGACACTGATGCAGATGGGGAATCTATTACACAGGTGGATGTTCCTGACCTCTTGGAGGCTATCAGACTGATTCTTCAGATTGAGGTTTCTGGAGGTTCTGCTTCATCATCAAAGAAACCTGATAAGTTCAAGCGTCAGAAGGTTACTAAATTAGTTTTACCCCATTCTGACCATTTAGTTGACATACATCAGGAATCCTGGGAGTATCCAGGAAAGAAATTCTCTCTGTCTAAGAAGATGCTAGCTCATTATCCCCTCGCTGCAGAGTTAAGTACAAATTGGGAAACACCGCCACCAATGGACTCACGGATCACGCGTCTGGTGGTGTCATCTGCTCTGCCTGTCAATACAGTCACCTTTCTGAAGGAACCAACGGATAAGCGTGTGGAGGGTTGCTTGAAGTCTATTTACACTCTTGCAGGAGCTGTGCATAGGCCCACTATTGCGGCTTCTTGGGCTGCAAAAGCTATTGAAGCATGGGTTCAGAAAGTTGAAGTGGAACTACCGTCTGATTTTCCTGATAATGCTAGACAGTGTCTTTCATATATTATTACAGCCTCTTATATTCAGGAGGCGGCATCTGATGCTGGTGTCCTGGCGGCCAAAGCGTCTACTACGTCCATTCTGGCTCGCCGGATTCTCTGGTTGCGGTCCTGGTCTGTAGATCTGGACTCTAAAAAGACCTTGGAGGTGATCCCCTTTAAGGGAAACATCCTTTTTGAGGAAGATATCAACAAGATTGTTGCGGACTTAGCATCCGCTAAGACTGCCTGTCTGCCTAGTACTAATCCTTCGGCTCCGAAAGCTAAAAGTACTTCCTTTAGCTCCTTTCGACCTCCCAATAAAGCAAAGGGTCAGGCGTACCCGAAACAGGCTCGCACTTCCAAATCCACTAAGCCCAAATCTAAACGTTCCTGGGCTGCCCATCAGCCTGCTTCCAAAACAGACAAGCCTGCTGCATGACTGGGCGGGCCTCCTCCTGGGGGACCCCAGGGTGGGAGGCTGACTTCTGCGGTTTGCTCAGGTATGGTTACAGACCACTTCAGATGCCTGGGTAAAGGAAGTCGTCACTCACAGATACGCCATCTCTTTCACGAAACGCCCCCCTCACCAGTTTTGCTCAACAAACATCCCTTCGGATCCGGTAAAAGCAAAAACTCTTCATTTGGTGATACAATCCCTCCTGGACACAGGAGTGATAGTGCCGGTGCCTCTGGCTCAGAGAGGCAGGGTGTACTATTCAACGTTGTTCCTGGCCCATTCTCAACCTCAAGGCTTTGAACAAATTGAAAGTTTCCAAATTCCGTATCGATACTCTTCGCTCTATTGTTCTGGCCTTGGAGCCCATGGACTATATGGTATCCCTGGACATACAGGATGCTTGCCTGCATATACCTATTGCCATGTCGCATCAGCAATACCTGCGGTTTGCTATTGGCAACCTACATTTTCACTTCCAGGCCTTACCTTTTGGTCTGACCACGGCTCCGAGAATCTTCACCAAGGTAATGGCGGTCATGACGGCTCTGCTTCGCCGTCAGGATCCTGCCATATCTGGATGACTTATTGATCCTGGCGAACTCTCCAGAGGTTCTCCTACATCGTCTGGAACTGACTGTTCAATTCCTGCAAGCCCACGGGTAGCTCATCAACTGGAAGAAATCCTCACTGGTCCCTGCTCAGAGCATGGTGCACCTGGGGGCATTATTGGACACCCACAACCAACGGTTGTTCTGGTCTCCAAAGAAAGTCCTGAAACTTCAGGACAAGATAAGATGCTTCCTACCATGCCCACGTGTGTCGATACACTCAGCGATGCAAGTACTAGGCCTCATGGTGTCTGCTTTCGACATAGTGGAGTATGCTCAATTTCTTTCCCACCCTCTGCAGATGTTAATCCTTTCCAAATGGGATTACCTGCCTCACTGGATCAGGACTCACATGATCTCTCTGACTCCGGTGGTTCGCCTGTCATTGACCTGGTGGCTACATGACCAGCAATTGAGCAGAGGTTATCCCTTCTGGATCTCCAACTGGGTCCTTCTAACGACTGATGCCAGTCTGAGGGATTGGGGCATGGTGTTCGAGCAAACACTCCAAGGTCGATGGACCAGGGAGGAATCACTCCTCCCGATAAACATTTTCTCTGAAACCACACCGACAAGGCCGAAATATGAACCTTGAGGGAGGCCAGATGAAGGCCTAAGTCCAGGCCCTGTTGCAAAAAAGCCAAAAGTTTGGCAGTACTGAACTTGTACGCATCATAATTCTTAGCTGCACACTAGGTGAAGTAAGAATTCCAGACCCTATAATAAATCCAAGCCGAAGCCGCTTCACAGGCTTTCAACATAGTTTGAACGACCGCCTCAGAAAAACCCTTGGCCCTCAGGACGGAAGCCTTAAGAGCCATGCCGTCGAAACCAGACAGGCCAAATCCTGGTAAACACAAGGGCCCTGAACAAGGAGGTCTGGTTGTTGTGGAATTAGAAGGGGACGATCCCACGAGAGACCCAGTAGATCGGAGAACCAGTGCCGTCTGCGTCTGGGCCACGCTGGAGCGACCAGAAGCAGGTTTCCACCTTCTTGCTTGAACTTCCATATTACTCTGGGCTGGAGTGACACCGGAGGGAACACATATGGTAGCTGAAAGTTCCATGGAATTGCCAGAGCGTCCACGAACGCTGCTTGAGGATCCCTTGTCCTTGCTCCGAAGACCGGAACTTGTGATTTGTGTTGAGATGCCATCAGATCCACATCTGGAAGGCCCCACGTGTCCACGAGAAGTTGAAGCACTTCCGGATGGAGGCTCCACTCTTCTGCGTGTACGTCCTGACCACTGATATAGTCCGCTTCCCAGTTCAGGATGCCCGGAATGAACACTACGGATATGGCTGCCAGATGGCGTTCCGCCCACTGAAGAATCCGTAGTACTTCCCTCATTGCCATGCGGCTTCGAGTGCCGCCTTGATTTATGTACGCCACCGTGGTGGCATTGTCCGACTGTACTTGAACAGGTCTGTTCTGTATTAGAGGCTGGGCCATTGTCAACGCGTTGAACACTGCCCGCAGTTCCAGAATATTGATCAGGAGCAGAGACTCCTCCTTGGTCCACCGACCCTGAAGAGAGTGTTGTTCCAACACGCGCCCCAGCCTCTCAGAAGGACCCAGTTGTATATTCAGAAGGGACGGTCCCTGCTCAATTGTTGGTCCTGAAGCCACCAGCTCAGTGACAGGCGGACCTCCGGAGACCAGGAGATCATGTGAGATCTGATCCGGTGAGGCAGGCCGTCCCACTTGGTCAGAATTAACTTCTGCAGAGGGCGCGAGTGGAACTGAGCATACTCCACCATGTTGAAAGCCGACACCATGAGACCCAGTACTTGCATTGCCCGATGTGTCGACACTTGCGGATGAGATAGGAAGCATCGAATCCTGTCCTGAAGCTTCAGGACTTTCTCCTGAGACGGGAACAACCGTTGGTTTTGAGTATCCAATAACGCTCCCAGATGTATCATGCTCCGAGCAGGAACCAGGGAAGATTTCTTCCAGTTGATCAGCCACCCGTGGGCTTTCCTGCACTGGGCCGTCAGATCGAGATGACACAGGAGAAGTACTGGGGAATTTGCCAGGATCAACAAATCGTCCAAGTATGGTAGGATTCTGACCCCTTGACGGTGGAGTGTAGCCGTCATGACTGCCATAACTTTGGTGAAAAACTCGGGGAGCCGTTGTCAAACCAAAGGGTAATGCCCAAAATTGGTAATGAAGGTTGCCCACCGCAAACCTCAGGTACTGCTGAGATACCGCAATAGGAATATGTAGGTAGGCATCCTGTATGTCCAGGGAGACCATATAGTCCCCAGGCTCCATGGCCAGAACAATAGACAGCAGCGTTTCCATACGAAACTTGGAGATCTGCACATGCTTGTTCAAGGATTTCAGATTGAGAATGAGCCGCGAGGACCCGTTCGATTTCGGGACTAGAAACAGCGGTGAATGGTACCCCTTGCCTCTCTGAGCCAGAGGCACCTGTACTACTACTCCTGTGGTCAGGAGGGAATGTACCACCGAATGCAACGTGTTTGCTTTTGCCGGTTCCAGAGGCATATCTGTCAGGCAAAATCGCTGCAGGGGATGATTCTTGATGGGTATAGCGTAACCTTGAGCAACTACTTCCCTCACCCAGGTATCTGAAGTGGTCTTCAACTATTCCTGGGCAAACCCTAGAAGTTGGCCCCCTACCCTAGGATCCCCAAGAGGTAACCCCACCCTGTCATGCGGTAGGCTTGTCAGTTTTGGAAGCTGGCTGACGGGCGGCCCAGGCACCCTTCGGTCTGGGCTTGGCAGGTCTGCAAGCACAAGCTTGCTTTGGGTACATCTGACCTTTTGCTTTTCCTGGAGGACGAAAGGGCCGAGGGAAAGTACTTTTAGCCTTCTGTGCGAAAGGAGCCGTACTAGGTAGGCAAGCTGTTTTAGCAGTAGCCAGATCAGCCACAATCTTACTGAGGTCTTCTCCAAAGAGAATTTTTCCCTTGAAAGGAAGCACCTCCAGGCTTTTCTTGGAATCCATATCCACCGACTAAAATCTCAACCAAAGGATACGTCTGGCCAAGATGGACGTAGTAGCAGCCTTGGCCTCGAGCACCCCGGCATTGGAGGCCGCCTCCTTAAGGTACAGAGAAGCCGTGGCAATATACGAGAGACATTGTCGAGCATGCTCTATTGCGTTGGAAGGCAGTTCCGCCTCAAGCTCCTGAGCCCATGCCTCAACAGCTTCAGCAGCCCAAGTTGCTGCAATTTTTGGCCTATGCACAGCCCCCGTTAGGGTATAAATCGCTTTTGAACAGCCCTCCACACGTCTAGCCGTCGGTTCCTTCAGAGAGGTGACGGTACTTACTGGCAGAGCAGAGGAAACAACCATACGCGCCACATGAGAATCTACAGGCGGAGGGGTTTCCCAATTATTACATATCTCCGCAGAGAGAGGATAGCGAGCCAACAGTCTCTTATTCAGTGTGAATTTTGTCCCCGGATTTTACCAGGATTCCTGACGTATGTCAACCAGGTGTTCAGAATGAGGTAAAAGTTGTTTAACCACCTTCTTACGTTTAAACCTATCCGGTTTCTTAGACATGCTCAGGATCATCAGACGCCTGAAGAATGAGCCTAATTGCCTCAATCAAATCTGGGACATCCACCAATGACTTCCCTTCCCCATCAGAAACATCTGTGTCTGTGGGATCAGTATGTGCGCCATCCTCGTCAGAGGACGTGTCTGGAATAGCAGTGGATTGGGAGGAGGTAATGGCCCGTTTAGAAGACGACTTAGTCTTAGGCGGGCGAGAGTGACACTTAGATTTAGTCATAGGCTGGTTCAAATGCCCATGGCGGATTAATAGCAGGGACCATAAACTGCTGCAGTGGCACAGGTGGTCCCACAGGGGGCGTCAATTTAGTTACAAGCGTGTTTAACAACGTGGAAAATGTAGCCCAAGGTGGGTCCTGTGATGCCCCAGGTGCTAACGACACATAGGGGGGAAAAGGAAACCACTGAACCTGAACTCTCAGCTGCTATATTATCCTTTGTCACGTCCGCGGCTTCACTACCACGCAGTGTGGGAGATGCCCCAGCATCGTTGCCACGTGTAACAGACATAATTGTGCACAATATCGATCAACCTGGTACAAGTGTAGCAACAATATACCTAGCAAGGACACCCGGTGAAGTGTGACTATGACAGCACAAACCGGGAGTCCAAGAAATATATAGGGTGACTATAAATCACAAGTAAAAATACACAACAGGTATATCTTGTGATACATTCCTATATTATATAGAAGGAAACCTGATACACTTAGCCCCCTCAGGTATAGCAATATAGGAACAGCACGCTGAGTGAAATACCCTGTAATAAGGCAACCACGCAGCAGCTACATACACACACATAGCCACAATCGTACCATGTAGAAATTCTGCACCATAAACTGCACTGGACTAGCAATACAAAGTAATACTCAGTATGGCTATATGTGATAACAATAGATATAACAATGCACAGTAACTACTGGATGTATATCACAGTGTGTTTGTACCACACAACCCTGAATGTATGCACTCTTTCTTAACTAACACTGTCCCAGTGACTGGTAGAATACTTGTGTCCTCTAGGAAGCACAGCACTGGCAGTCAGGCGGTTCTACAGAGGAGGATTTGCCCCAGCAGTCCCAGGAACAGCAAGGCTCGATCTGTGATGGCTGCTGGTCGGGAATGAGGGAGAAGAGAGCAGCTCCAGGGCGGGAACATTTGTAGAAATGGTGCCCTGGGCTGGGGGGAGGGGCCACAGGTCCGACCTGCTTTCCCTGCTGGTATCCCCACCGGGTGCTGCGGGCAGTGTAAAACGGAGGTTGTATAACAAAATACCCCCTGACCTGTGCCCATGAGATGACTCTGGTGGCTAGTGGAGCGGCTGCCTAGTAATCAGTGTCCACGCCATCGCGCGCGCGCGGCCCGCCTCCTACGGCCGTGACTCGCGTTGTGGAAGAAACTGGCGCCTCCGCTGCAGTGACCCGGCAACCAGGGCGCGGGAGTTTACAGCGCCGCTGGGGGTGAGGGAGACGCACACAGACAAGTCAGAAAGACTCTGCCTGCAGCAGCCCTTTAAGTCTTGTTAGAAAAAATCTTTTTTCTGTCATTTAAGCTAGCAATAGACTGCCTGAGGCAGCCCTCCTGTTGAGTGCCTGCTTACTGATGGCACCAACTTACAAACTGAGCTCCTGTGCACAAAGGTGGGGTTATAGAGGAGGCGGCGCTGTGCATCTTGGGAACAAGATCCTACTCTACACCCCAATGTTAATCCTTGTGGAGCCCAGTGTACCTGGCAGCAGAAAAGTAAACCAAGACTAGCCGGCACTCTGTAAAAAGTAGGTGCCTTGTTACTATGGAGGTATTGCAAGCCTCTAAAATAAGCAGAATCCAAGACAAGCCGGCACTCTGTCTCAATAGTCATATAAAGGAAATTTAACCCTGCAGCACTAATACCTGCACAGAGAAGAAAACTTTGGGAAGCCTGATTCCTGATGCAGCTAATGTAGCTGGAGGTGTGTCTAACCTCCAAAACTGAGGTAATCTTTAAAAAAAATGCTACGCCTGGCGCTTCAGGAAGACACAATCCACATGACAATAAAATGTTTTATTAAAAATCAAATATAAAAATACAAATAGTACTCCCGGGAGCTAATTAGTCACAATTCGTGTACACAATAATAGCATAGAGCATTTCTTGTAACATTAATTGCAATGTATATCTAATGTTACTGTAGAATCATGCAGTCTCAATAATTATGTGTCCAATACAGGACAATGGCAGATTATATAGTCCTTCTAATAATTCTTAATAGACTCACATGTATAGATCATTATGATACCCAGCTCCTTACTTATGGTAAATCCACAGTGATGTCCTGTGTGTAAATAGAGACTCCGTACCTGTGACGCTGTACAGTGAGGGTCTAGTAACTTGAGACTTAGCAAGGTCCCAGCAGGGATGACCCCAGATTACAATGTCCCTTGCGGGTGTGTGAGGATGGTCGCTGACGCTAGATGTAACGTACTGGAGAATTTAGAGGTACCTTGCTGTAAAGTCTGTGAGTGTTGTCCACGTTGTCACAATATCGTCCAGCCACCGGTAAGCAGATAGTGTGTAGCAGTGGATCTAGTCTTGGGGTGGGAACATGTCGGCCGGATGCAGCCCGCGAACTGTTCCTGCCTGGCCTGCTGTCCCCCACCAGTGTGCAATGATAAGCGGCCCGACTGGCTGAGCCACTTGTCATTGCGCTACACAGCTCAGAGACGCGGCGCTGCTGAGGAAATCCCGGTCACGTCACAGGGTCTGCTGACAGGGATTTCCTCTGTGACGTCAGGCGCTGGGTGGCTCAGGGGGGCGGAGCGTGCAGCACAGCGGGCAGCGGATCTATCAGCAGACAGCGGATCTGCCACTGTGAAAAAAAGACATCAAAGGTAAAGGGATCTGTGTTTAACTTTAAAAGCTGCTATATGGGTCCAGGAGGGGGGGTGGTGGTAGAGACTGCTATATAGGTTCGGGGGAGGGGGATAGGGACTACTATATGGGTTTAGGGAACGGGGGTAGGGACTGCTATATGGGTCCAGAGGAGGGGGGGGGGGGGGGGCTAGTAAACGTGCCCAGGGAGAGACAGGAGCTGTGAATATGATTGATAACAGCATTACACAGGATGCTGTTTGTTTGTTTTCAGCCCTTTTTTTTTACTTATTACTGGATTAATGTGTTTTTTAGACATTTGTATTTTGCCTGTAAAAAACTACGTATGCAGTGTAATGTATATTGTGGTGTGTGTTTTTATAGTTATATATACTATAGTAATATACATAACTATGGTCCTAATTCAGACCTGATCGCTAGCAGGCAATTTTTGCACTGCTGCGATCAGGTAGTCGCCGCCTACAGGGGGAGGGGGTAATCGCTGTGCAGGGGAGCGATCGCATGTGCAGAGAGCTGCACAAACAAAAGTTTGTGCAGTCTCTGCACAACCCAGGACTTACTCTTCCAGCGCGATGATCGGGGCTGGAGCTGACGTCAGAAATCCTCCCTCCAAACGCCTGGTCCCTCCTGCGTTTTTCCGGACACTCCTCTAAAACGGTCAATTGCCACCCACAAACGGCCTCTTCCTGTCAATCACCTTGCGATCGCCTGTGCGATCGCTTTGTTCGCACCTTCCCGGCGCTGGGGACCGACGCGCCTACACATTGCGTTGCTTAAGCAGTTCAGACCCGATCGCCTGCTGTGTGATCGGGCCTGAGTTGGGCCCTATAACGGGTCTTATTTTGAGTTGGCTGCATTTGCATTTTGCTGCAACTGCTGACTAAGGGGCTGATTCAGACCTGATCACTGTGCTGCTAATTTTGTTGTCCTGCGTTTGGGTATTCGCCGCCCCCTGGGGGAGTGTAAATTCACCCGTGCAAGTGTGCGATCGTAGGTGTACGCAGAGCTGCAAAAATCTACTTTGTGCAGTCTCTGCGCAGCCCAGGACTTTCTCCTACAAATATGTCATTCATATTAGTCCCCGCCCTTTTGGCGCTTACAGTATGAATTCCGCATCACCTCCCTGTATATGTTTGTGGTGTGGGAGGAAAGCCATACAAACATGGGAGAACATAAAAACATCATACAGGTGTCGGTAATGCGCACCACTGTGTGAGTCTTGTTTATATTTTTTGCCTAAATTTGGATTTTTATTTAAAATCAACAGACTAAGAAATGAGTTTCACAAAGAAAAGAAAGATAGACCATGAATGCAGAAAATTCAACAAAGAATGGACTCCTAAATATTTTTTTTACCTTGTTGATGAAAAAGAAGTGTGCTAAGTTTGTAAGGAATCGGTGGCAGTATTCAAAGAATATAATTTAAATCGCCATTTCGAGACAAAGCATGCTTTGAAGTATAAAAATGTATCTGCTGAAGACAATTCGGAGAGAGCCAATGAGATGGTTGCTCGAATGCAAAAAGAGCGAACATTTTTCACAAAATTGTCATCTGCACAGGATGGAATTACAAAGGGGAGTTATTTAATGGCACACAAAATCGCCAAGAACAGTAAGCCATTCACCGAAGGAGAATTTATAAAGGATGTATGGTTGACTCTGCCGCAATATTGTGCCCAGACAAGAAAAAAATGTTTGAAAACATTAGCTTGTCACGGCGAACTGTTGTGAGGCGCATCGAGGACATATCCAAGAATATGGAACTGCAATTAAAAAAGAAAGTCAACAATATGTCGTATTTTGCTTTAGCACTGGATGAACGTTGTGATGTCAGACACAGCCCAGTTGATTTTCATTCGAGGTATCAATGGTAATTTTGACATTCCAGAAGAACTGGCATCATTGCAGTCCATGAAAGATACAACAACTGGAAAGGATTTATTGGAGGCTGTAAATCAGTGTGTGTCTAAATTTGGAGTGGAGTGGGAAAAATTGGCTGGTGTGGCAACTGACAGAAGCCCCAATCTAACAGGAAAAAATATTGGATTGCTAAAAAAATTCAAGACCAAGTCAGTGGAAAAAAATCCAGAACACAAAATTGTCTTCCTACATTGCATCATACATCAAGAGGTCCTTTGTAAAAGTGTTTTAAAATTAAGCAACGTTGTGGACACTGTTACAAAAGTGGTCAACTACATTTGCGCAAGAGGAATTATATCACAGACAATTTGTAGCTCTGCTAGAGGAGACTGAAGCTGAGCATACAGATATCCTGTATCATACCAATGTGAGATGGCTTAGCTTGTTTTGAAGAGAGTGTGGGAGCTGAGAGAGCAGATTGGTGTGTTTCTAAACATGAAAGGAAAAGAATCCAATCTTCCCCAGCTGACACATAAGGATTGACTATCTGATTTCGCATTTGCTGTTGTTGATATGGGCCACATGAATGAATTAATTAAATCTAAGACTGCAAGGGAAGGGTCTTTTTGCTCATGATCTGCATTTCAGCGTGAAGTCATTTATGACAAAATTGCTGCTTTTCTCCCGTCATTTAGGAAACAAGCAGTTCACTCATTTCTACACTTTGCAGCAAGTTGCTGTTTCAGATGAAAATTTGGAAAAATATGCATCATCAATACTCGATTTACATGGGGAGTTTTCACGGAGATTCAATGATTTCAAAACAATTGAAAAAGATTTATCTTTGATCTCACCTTTCACATTTGATGTCGACAATGCTTCTTGTGATCTTCAACTTGAGCTTATTGACCTGCAGTGTGCGGCTTTGCTTAAAGAGCAATTCAAATCAGAACCTCTTCCACTGTTTTATACCTCTCTCAATGGTCAAAACTTTCCAAAGATCAAGGCTCATGCGCGGAAGATGCTTGTGCTATTTGGTTCAAGCTACATATGTGAGCAGACATTTTCTGTTATGAAATATAACAAGTCACAACACAGATCTTTCATGAATGATGAGCACCTTGCAGCTGTGGTCCGGATTGCGACAACAGAGATGACGCCTGACTTCGCTTCTCTGGTTAATGCGCATCAGAGGTTTCAATCATCTCACTAACTCTTTTATGTAATTGTTAATTCCACTTTTGAGTGTTCTTTTTTATTTTATTTTAAACTGACGATCACTTTGATTGTACGAAGGCTTGAGTGTTTGTTATTCTACTGCCCCAGGTTTTCTCTCTTCTCCTCTCCCTCCATTTCTGTTCCTTGTACTCCTACCTAGACATTTACTGTTTTCTATATTGTATCAGTGTTAATTTTCTTATTCTGTTTGCCTTGTATAATAAAAATATTTTTTATAAAAATCTTACAGCATTTTTGTGATAGGTATTGTATATACAAGATATTTTGTGTGTGGCCCTCAAATATTCACTGGAAGTGTTAAGCAGCCCCCCAGCTGAAATAATTGCCTACCCCTGATCTAGTCGCACCCCTCGACTCCGCCTGGTCACCGGAGGAAACAGCTGACTGACGAAGGATCCTGTGTGCTAGGTAATGGTGCTGTGTCAGGTACAGCCAGCACCACTCTATCACTGGTTAATTGACAGCGGAAACAGTGTGCCAAATGGTGACGTTAGCTGGTATGCTGATAGTAAGCCAGAATGTGCAGTGTGGCTTCCAATTCCTCCCAGGAGAACAGGCAATCAGTTCAACATGTTTCACCACTCTACGGGTGGCTTTTTCAAGAAAGAATAGTAATATACCTGTTTCTCCCCTGCTGTACTGTATACAGATCCGATCCAGTCAGAACACAGTCCTCAACCAGGCATGGCACTACAGGATTTGTATAAATTCCTGTATGAAATAGTAGATACATTTCATTGATGTGAAAAAAATACATGTTAAGCAGGTAGCCAATGCAGCATTTCGGATCCACACCGGACTCCTTTCTCAGGGCTGTGATAATAAGTGCAAAAAACATAATAAATCAAATAGCTGTCGCTTTTTACCTTTTAAACCTCCCGGACCTCATAGCTAGTTACCATTTGCCTTAGCAACCCATCATGCTGTCTCCGGCTGCAGGTTGAGTAAGGGGAAAACAATGTTCCTGTGCACAAACAATGTGCTACAATGATAGTACATCATTGACTGGTGTACAGGTTGATTCAAAAGTCGCAGTACACCCTTTTGCTTTAAAAACTGCAGAAAATCGGAAAACCGACTTAGATTCAAGATGGTGCCCATGTTCGGTACATACCCTAAAACAGGCATGTCCAAACTGCGGCCCTCCAGCTGTTGTGAAACTACATATCCCAGCATGCCCTGACACAGTTTTGCTGTCAGAGAATGCTAAAGCTGTGTCAAGTGCATGCTGGGATGTGTAGTTTCTCAACAGCTGGAGGGCTGCAGTTTGGACATGCCTGCCCTTAAAGATAGCCTAGCTCACCCATACATTACTGGAGTATTCTGTATTCTCATTTCCTGCGTTTTTTTAAACCAAAAGGGTGTAGTGCAACTTATGAATCACCCTGTATATACATAATAATGAACAACACAGGCACTAAATTAAGTCCAGACATGAGTAGATACCCAAAAAGAAAATGTAGAAATTAGTAATATAAATCATCTAGAACAACCATTGAAGGTCCGTTAAACAGAGATTCAAGTAAATAATATGTAATTAACACAAAAAAGGAGGTAAAAAATATCGAAACTACAACATTATCTACATCCATATCACACTGGGTATGCCCAATCTCATCTGATCTTGGAAGCTAAGCAGTATTGGGCTTGGTTAATACATGGATGTGAGACTGCTTGGGAATACCAGATGCTGTACGTGCAAAGAGAGCACAATATGCACTTGGGTCAGTAATTGGTTAGTTAATAGGGAGCAGCGCGTTGTGGTCAATGGATCATTTTCAAATTGGACTAAAGTACTAAGTGGTGTGCCACAAGGGTCTGTACTTGGACCACTTTTGTTCAACATTTTCATCAACGACCTAACAGTAGGTCTAGAGAGCATGGTGTCAATTTTCGCAGACGATACCAAATTGTGTAAGGTTATAAATAGGGAGGGGGATGGTGAATCTCTTCAGAACGACTTAACTAAACTGGAAGCATGGGCAGCAAAATAGAGAATGAGATTCAACACAGACAAGTGTAAGGTAATGCACTGTGGGGGCAAGACCAAAAATAACACCTACATACTAAATGGAGTAATATTAGGGGATTCTGTACTGGAAAAAGACTTAGGGGTTCACATAGATAGCAAATTAAGCAGCAGTACCCAAAGTAGGCATGCAGCAAAGAAGGCTAATAAGATATTAGCATGCATAAGACGGGGAATTGATGCAAGGCATGAGAGTATTATACTACCATTATATAAATCACTAGTGAGGCCACATCTTGAATACTGTGTGCAATTTTGGGCACCATATTACAAAAAGGATATCCTGGAGCTAGAAAAGGTTCAGAGGCAGGCGACCAAACTAATCAAGGGCATGGAGACGCTGGAATACGAGAAAAGACTTTCAAGGCTAGGCATGTTTACATTGGAAAAGAGGAGACTAAGAGGGGACATGATCAACATATACAAATATATAAGGGGTCAATACACAGAGCTTGGGAGGGACCTGTTTTCTATAAGATCAGCACAGAGGACACGTGGTCACTCGCTTAGGTTAGAGGAGAGGAGTTTCCGCACATTGAGGCGAAAAGGTTTTTTCACAGTAAGGACAATACGTGTTTGGAATTCCCTGCCTGAGAGAGTAGTAACGGCGGACTCAGTCAACACCTTTCAGAATGGGTTAGATAAATTCCTATTGGATAAAGATATTCAGGGTTATGGTGCGTAGGCACGCATTATAGTTAATATAACTTGTCCTAACATAAAAATAACTAGTCCTATAATAAGACTGCATAGGAGACCACAAATAGGTTGAACTTGATGGACATTTGTCTTTTTTCAACCTTAGTTACTATGTTACTATGTAACATAAGCAATGCTGAACACAATCATAACTGTAACCAAAAACAAAGAACATGAGTATAAGAAAACAGTATCAATATTAGAACACGTTCCAATTGATTTTACATTTAATCCATTACATTTACATTAATCCAGGAAGGACATCTGTAGCATCCAGGTTTCTTGACATCCAAAGAGACCTGGTTTAGGTAAATCTGTAGTGTCTGTTTTTACAAGTGGTCACGAAGACTCCTTCCTCTCTTGTAGCAGGTCATAATCTGTATACTGTGGAACCCTGGTAGAAATTTAGAAAAGAGCCTCGGTTGCACGAGAGATGATTGGACTTGTTGAAAACTTGGTAGTCCAGATAAACGTCTGTGCTACATTATTGCTGTTATTACTCTGCAACAAAGAGGCCCTGTCCATGTTCATAACTCCAGCTTTGGTCCTCTCCAGGTTCTTCCAATTATAACCCCTTTTTTAAAAAAAAATTCTACAACCACGTTAAGTACTGCTGGTAAATCATCATGATTGCTGGTGAGCCATGAAACACGTAGCATCTGAGAATAGGGAAATCCTTTTTATAAGGAAGATGAATGATGGCTGTTCGCTTCCAACAATGTGTTAAGATCTGTTGGTTTGTAAAATACGGTTCATTGTAATTTCCCCTCATGTTTGTGTACTATCACATCCAAAAAGTTGATATGCTGATGGCTGTATGTATAAGTAAATTCGATGGGTGACATTAATGAATTTATGGTATTCATCATATTACTGAATTCTTCCTCTCAACCTGACCATAACATAAACAGGTTGTCTGTGTCAAATCAAGCAGACAATATTATTATTATAACATTTTTTTTTATAATGTGCCACAAGTGTTTTGCGGCGCTGTACAAAGGACAGTACAGGGAGACAAAACTTAACATTACAATAAATAACAAAAATAGAGTACAGGTAACAAAGAGCACCACAATTCTCAAAACAATACAGCTTAGATGTAAGTAGCGAGTGAGTGATTAGCGTATCACTAGGAGCTGAGAGATGAGCCTTTACCAGCAGGAGAAAAAGCGGGTAAAGATGGTCACTGAGTAGGAGAGGGCTGTGAGTGAAATGTGTCGAGAAGAGAGTTTTGACAAGAGGAAAGAGGGCCGTGCTCCGAGGAGCTAACAATCTAGTAGGAGGGGGCAACAGGCAGATGACATGAGGTGCAAGCAAGTGGGAGGTATCCTGATGGCAGGATGTAAGCAAAGCAGAGATGGTCAAGGCATGAGGCAGGGGGATGGAGGAGCAGCCTCAGGACTAGGTAATGCATTGGAAGGGTACGCTTTGAATAGGTCCGTTTTCAGTGCCCGTTTGAAGCTTTGCAAGGTTGGGGAGATTCTAATGCAGCAGGGGAGCGCGTTCCAGTGAAGGGGTGCCGCACTTGCAAAATCTTGAACTCGAGCATGGGAAGCAGTGACCAGGGTAGAGGACAGGCGATGGTCATTGGCCAACCGTAGGGGGCGGGAGGGAGTATGAAGGGAGAGGAGGTTCAAGATGTAGGGAGCAGTGGAATTAGAGCTGGCCTTGTATGTGAAGGTGAGGAGTTTGAAGAGGATTCTGCAGGGGAATGGGAGCCAGTGCAGATTTTGTCAAAGGGGAGTGACAGATGTGCAGTGACGGGAGAGGAAGATAGGCCTAGCTGCAGAGTTGAAGACAGATTGGAGGGGAACAAGTGAGGCCAGTAAGTAGAACATTGCAGTAGTCAAGACGTGAGATGACCAGTGAGTAGATGATAAGTTTACTTGCACTCTGGGAGAGAAATGGCCTGATGCAAGTAATGTTGCGTAGCTGGAACCTACAGGATTCTGCCAGAGCTTGGATGTGGGGTGCTAAAGAGAGGGAGGAGTCAATAGTGATGCCCAAGCAGCGGTATTGGTAGGGGGTGTTACTCTGGCTGGGGGAAAGATAATGAGTTCAGTTTTGTCCATGTTGAGCTTCAGAGAGCGCTCAGGCATCCAGGAGGAGATGGCGGAGAGGCAGCTGGAAACCTGAGAGAGGACAGAGGGGGACAGATCAGGAGAGGTAGAGTTGTGTGTTATCAGCATAGAGGTGGTATTGAAGGCCAAAGAAGTTAATGAGCGCACACAGGGAATGGGTCTACAAGGAGAAAAGAAGGGGGCTGAGGACAGAACCCTGAGGGACACCAACAGGAAGGATGGAATATGGTGCTTATATGTTGGTTCATTGAAGAACTTCTCGTCCTGTTTGAACATATACACATTAGCATATGCCGGTGCCACGATGCTGACCAAGGTACACCAGGTCAGTTGTAGATAATAAACTCCTTTGAATAGAATAGTTTATTGTAAGTACTAAAACATAGTAATTGCAAGAATAAAGGGCTATCAAGTCTACTTCCAGATTATTAATAAATAACTCCATAGCTTGTAGACTGTCTTCGTGAGGGACGGCGGCATACAACGATGTTACGTCCATAGTGCATAGTAAGATTGTGTCATCCAAATCATTAAATACAGTATATATATTTTTTGTAAAAATGTTGTGGTATCCTTCAAGTATGTAAAATGTTTAGTCACATGCGGCTGCAGCAAAGTATCAAGAAGTTCAGCAACTGGCTGGTACAGTGAGCCTGGTGGATTGATGGGGGATATATGTACTTTAGGTAATGTATACAGACACTGCATTACTAGAAACTTTGGTGTTAATCCTTTACGTGTCTTATTGTCAATCTTATGGCTGGAAACTGCTAGGTTAAGAATCATTGTTTACTCATGTTGGAACCGTATTGTAGGGTTGTCCAATTTCTGATGTGTATTTGTACATGACAATCATAGCTTAATTTCTTAACTGCTTGTCTTTGTTGTATGGTCAAATTTAGATAAATCCGTCTTGATGTAGCAGTAATACCTGCCACTGAGTCATTTATCAGTCGACCAAACGTACGCAAAGACGCATTGTGTAAGACTGGATCGAAAATTGATTTAGTGTACTTGCGCAAGACACCATTAAACTGGTCCTGCTGTTCTAAAAGTGGTTGATTTTGAAAATGTTCTTTTAGCTTTAATTTGCAGCCAAGGTCGTGGAGATCTGATTGCTACTAAAACTCATTGTGCATGTTGGTAGGCACAAAAGATGATCCCTTATTGAGTACAGATTCCTCTGTTTGTGTCAGAACTCTTGAAGACAAATTGTAGATTAATTCTTGGTCTTCTTTGTTGTAGTTCCTCTTGAAGATTCTTTCATTTTGTCTGGCCCTCCTGTTGGTTTGAGCAAGCCTCTGCCCTGGCTTGGGTAGTGGCCCTTAAAGAGGTTCCATTTAGTACCATGGGGTATAGACGGGTCCACTAGGAGCCATGGGCACTTTAAGAATTTGATAGTGTGGGCTGGCTCCTCCCTCTATGCCCCTCCTACCAGACTCAGTTTAAAAAATGTGCCCGGAGGAGCCGGTCATGCTTATGGAGCTCCTGAAGAGTTTTCTGCATTTATTTTATATGTTTGTTATTTTCAGGCAGGGCTGGTTGGCACCAGCCTGCCTGCTTTGTGGGACTTAAGGGGGGTAACAGCCCAACCTCTTGAAGGGTTAATGGTCCCGTTCCCTGCTGACAGGACAATGAGCTCCTGAGGGGACTATTCGCAAGCCCCACCACGGCGAGCGTACATTCCCGCAGCACGCCACCACCCCTAACAGAGCCAGAAGAGTAGTGAGTACTAAGCCGGTGTCCCAGTTAGCAGGGCGCTGGCCATTATGGCAGCATGAGGGTATGGAGACGCAAGCCTACTAACCTGGGCGGAATGCATCTCCAGACACCGTACACAGCTGCGTCTGTACCCACACTGGTAAAAAAAAACAACCTCAAAATGTTTTTTTCTCCATTTTAAGCACCAGACTACCTCAGCCAGTTTTAAAAAGTGGGAAGACTGCGCGCCATAGAAGGGGCGGGGCCTTCACTATGAGTGGATCCAGCAGCTCACCAGCGCCATTTTCCCTCTGTAGTGGACACAGATGCTGACTGACAGGGACATGCAGCTCCTCCGGAGAGACTCCAGGTTACCTCAGCGGTACCAGGGGGTCATAGCAGGGGGGGAGCGATTATTAGTGTACTAAGTTCCCTGTCAGGGTACTTAGTCTGCGACACGGCTAAGCTTGGCATTAGTGATAAGGGTGCGGTGGGGGCTGGCTCCAAATAACTCTGTGTCTCCCGGAATGGCTCTTTGTGGGTTAATTGTGCTTAACCTTTTCCTGTGTGTGTGCTGTCACATTTACATTATGTCAGGCAAAGAGTGTGTTTCTTGTACAGCAGAGTGTTCCTCTTCACCAGGGGGCTCACTACTGGGTACTCAGGGCAGTGCACCTTCCCAGAATAGCGGGGCTGAACCAGAGTGGGTTAATTCCATTAAGGGAATGCTCTCCAATATTTCTACGAAATTATCCCACAATGAGAAAGAGACGCAATACCTAAGACAGACTGTGGATGAGTTTATGAATAGAGACTCGGTCCCCAAACCAACGTCTCAATCCCCTCCCATTTGTACGCAAAAACAATCTCTGGCCCATATCCTGCAGTCTGACGCTGAAGGGTCAGACATGGAGGAGGGTGAGGTGGATTTGGAGGGGGGGGGGGGGGGATGCTACACTGTCACAGGGAATAGAGGCTCTTAAAGAGGCTATCAGAGATATTCTGCAAACTCCTGATAAGGTGATAGAGGAGTGTGAGGAATCTTATTTTAATGTAAAAAAAGAAGTCCTTAGTGACTTTTCCTACGTCAAAGGAATTGAATACCCTGTTTGAAGAACCGTGGGTTAATCCTGATAAGAAATTTCAAATCCCTAAATGGTTGCTCTCATCTTTTCCTCTGGAGGATAGGGAAAAAATGGGAAAATCCACCGATAGTGGACGCATTATCAGGCTGTCATGAAAAATTGTATTGCCTGTCCCTGGTGCAGCCTTGTAAAATTGAGACTACACTCAAAGCATTGTACACGGCTGCTGGGGTGGCCCAGAGACCCACTATTACATGTGCGTGGATCACAAAAGCCATTGCTAAATGGTCAGGTAACCTAATTGAGGGGTTAGATTCCTTGTCTAGGGGGATGTTGTTTTACTCCTGCAGCATATACAGGACTCTGCAAACTTTATGGTGGAATCCATAAAAGAGAGAGGTTTGCTAAATGCACACACCACTGCTATGGCAGTGTCAGCACGCAGGGGCTTGTGGCTACGCCAGTGGACTGCTGATGCGGACTCCAGGAAAGGCGTGGAAGGCCTACCATTCACAGGAGAGGCCTTGTTTGAAGATGAACTAGACAAATGGATCTCCAAAGCTACTGCGGGTAAGTCTACGTATCTTCCTTCCGCAACTCCCCCAGCCAGGAATTCTTATTCAGCTCAAATTTACAGTCCTTTTGGACAGCCAAGTTTAAGGGCAAATCCAGAGGTGCTTCTACGACCTCCAGAGGCGTTAGAGGTAAACCAGAAACTGCAGGTGCTCAGGAACAGAGCTCAGGCTCTGCTTCCTCAAAGCCTTCAGCATGATGGTGGACCGCGATGCCTGGAGGGCTGTCAGGTGGGAGCCCGACTAAAATTCTTCAGTCACATCTGGTCAAATTCGTGCCGGGATCCCTGGGTCATAGATCTTATTTTCTAGGGCTACAGACTAGAGTTCCAAGAGCTCCCACCTTACAGATTCTTCAAATCAGGCTTACCAGTTTCACAAGAGGCAAGTATAACTTTACAGCATGCCATCCAAAAACTGGTACAGACTCAAGTCATTGTTCCAGTTCCACCTCATCTGCACAACAAGGGGTACTATTCCAACTTGTTTGTAGTACCGAAACCGGACGGTTCGGTACGGCCGATTCTGAACCTCAAATCCTTGACCCCGTTCTTTAGAGTGTTCAAGTTCAAGATGGAGTCTCTGAGAGCGGTGATCTCAGGTCTGGAGGAAGGAGAATTCCTAGTGTCTCTGGATATCAAGGATGCATACCTTCACATTCTGATCTGGCTGCCTCATCAGGCATATCTACGGTTTGCACTGTAGGACTGTCACTACCAGTTCCAGGCCCTGCCATTTGGTTTCTCCACAGCACCGAGGGTATTCACCAAAGTGATGGCAGAGATGATGTTTATACTCCGCAAACAGGGAGTGAATATAATTCCGTACCTGGTCGATCTTCTGATAAATGCGCCGTCCAGGGAAAGGTTGCTGGACAGCATTTGTCTCTCAACCAAACTTCTCCAGAATCACAGGTGGATTCTGAACCTTCCGAAATCTCACCTAGAGCCAACATGGAGGCTCCCATTCCTAGGAATGATACTGGACACTGAATCGCAGAAAGTGTTCCTTTCCGTTGGAAAAGGCATTGGTAATCCAGTCAATAGATTGGGATGTCCTGAAGACAACCCGGATATCAGTGCATCTATGCATTCGCCTTCTGAGGAAAATGGTGGCCTCTTATGAGGCACTTCAACATGGAAAGTTTCACGCAAGACCCTTACAGCTCGATCTGTTGGACAAATGGTCTGAATCGCATCTTCACATGCACCAGAGGATCCGTCTGTCGCCAAAAGTCAGGATCTCTCTTCTGTGGTGGCTACAGATTTCTCAACTCGTCGAGGGACGGCGGTTTGGAATTCAGGACTGGATTCTGTTAACCACGGACGCAAGCCTCAGAGGTTGGTGAGTAATCACCCAGGGGGTGCAGATCCAAGGAAAATGGTCAAATCAGGAAGTCATCCTTCCAATCAACATTCTGGAACTCAGGGCCATATACAACGCCCTTCTGCAGGCCTCATATCTTCTTCAAGATTGGGCCATTCAGGTCCAGTCGGACAATGTGACAGAAGTGACGTACATAAACCGACAGGGTGGAACGAAAAGCAGAGCAGCAATGTCAGAGGTGTCAAGAATTCTCCTCTGGGCAGAAAAAAACGCTGTGGCGTTGTCAGCGGTCTTCATTCCGGGAGTAGACAACTGGGAAGCAGGCTTCCTCAGCAGACACGACCTGCACCCGGGGAGTGGGGCCTTCACCCGGAAGTGTTCAGGTGCTTGACACATCGATGGGGATATCCACAAATCGACATGATGGCCTCTCGTCTCAACAAGAAGCTCAAGCGGTATTGTTCCAGGTCGAGAGACCCACAGGCAGTGGCGGTAGATGCTCTGATGACTCCATGGGTCTATCAGATGGTGTACGTGTTCCCTCCACTTCCTCTGATCCCAAGAATTCTAAAAAGAAAAAGGGAAAAGTTTCAAGCAATACTCATTGCTCTGGACTGGCCAAGAAGGGCCTGGTACGCGGACCTTCTGGAGATGCTCCTCGAAGATCCGTGGCCTTTACCTCTTCACAAGGATCTTCTGCAACAGGGCCCATTCATCTATCAGGACTTACCGTGGCTATGTTTGACAGCATGGAAGTTGAATGGCTGATTCTAGCCAGAAGAGGGATCCCTAACAAAGTTATCCTGACTATGATCCAAGCCAGGAAGGGGGTAACGTCTAAACATTACCACCGTATTTGGAAGAAATACGTCTCTTGGTGTGAGAGCAGAAATTATTCTGCGGTGGAATTTCATCTGGGACGTTTCCTGCTTTTTCTGCAGGCAGGAGTGGATGTGGGCCTACGTCTGGGCTCCATAAAAGTCCAGATTTCGGCCTTGTCCATTTTCTTTCAAAAACAATTGGCTTCTCTCCCTGAGGTCCAGATGTTCTTGAATGGTATTCTGCACATCCAACCTCCCTTTGTGCCTTCCACGGAACCTTGGGATCTCAATTCCTCCGATCGGACTGGTTTGAACCGTTACAGGAGGTGGATGTAAAAGACCATCACACTGTTGGCCTTGGCTTCAGCAAGACATGTGTCAGAGCTGGGGACTTTGTCTCTCAAAATCCACTATTTAATTTTCCATGAGGACAGAGTTGAACTCAGAACTCGTTAGCAATTTCTTCCTAAAGTGTCTGCGTTTTACATCATCCAGCCTATTGTGGTTCTGGTTGCCAGCGACACCTCTGCTACTTCAAAGTCTTTGGATGTTAGGGCTTTAAAGGTATACGTAAAAAGGACAGCTCATAACAGGAAATCGGACTCACTGTTCGTTCTCTATGATCCCAATAAAATTGGGTGTCCTGCTTCAAAGCAGACAATTGCACGCTGGATCAGGCTCACTATCCAGCATGCTTATTCCACGGCAGGTTTGCCGGTTCCAAAATCTGTACAGACCCACTCTACTAGGTCGGTGGGTTCTTCCAGGGCAGCTGCCAGGGGTTTCTCGGCTTTACAGCTCTGCCAAACAGCTAATTGGTCTGGTTCGAACACGTTTGCTAAGTTCTATAAGTTCGATACTTTGGCCTCTGAGGACCTTTAGTTTGGTCAATCAGTTCTGCAGGAATCTCAGCACTCTCCCAGCCAGTTTGGGAGCTTTGGTACATCCCCATGGTACTAAATGGAACCCCAGTATCCTCTAGGATGTAAGAGAAAATAGAATTTGAATTACCTACCGGTAAATCCTTTTCTCGTAGTCCGTTGAGGATACTGGGCGCCCGCACGGTGCTTCGTTCTTCCTGCACTGTTACTTGATTAAGTAATGTTGGTTTAGCTGTTGCTGTTCCTGTTTAAAGTTGGTTTAGCATAGCTTTCCTCTGGTTTGTGTGTGCTGGTTCGGAATCTCCCCACTATCCTTTATATCCTTCTCTCAATGTATGTCCGTCTCCTCAGGCACAGTTTCCTAGACTGAGTCTGGTAGGAGGGGCATAGAGGGAGGAGCCAGCCCACACTATCAAATTCTTAAAGTGCCCATGGCTCCTAGTGGGCCCGTCTATACCCCATGGTACTAAATGGAACCCCTGTATCCTCTACGGACTACGAGAAAAGGATATACCGGTAGGTAATTAAAATCCTATTCTATGTAATACTAAATTTACACAGTCAAAGGGGAGATCATCCATGCGTGAGTCTTGTACTGTGGCAGACGAAGCTAAGACGGGTGATTCCTCTCCTGCCGCCCATTGGGCTTCAGTTCTCGCGGTAACCATGGCTAATCTGTTTAAGGAATTAGCAGAGTCTCGTAAGACAGAACCAGCCTGGGCTACAGGGTTGGCTAAGTCCATTGAGGGATTGGTAACTTTTATGGGTTTTACACAAAAACCTGCTACCGTTACTTCCCTACTGTACTTCAGTCAGATGAGGAACAATTTCCCCAAGAGGAAGCAGAGGAAGGTGAATGGAAAGACAGGTGCTGAATTTCCCAGAGGAACCAGTTTCTGCACCTCAGGAATACAACTTGTTTAGTGAGCAACAAACATCATTGTGGTTTTTCCCTTCTCTCCACAGTTGAATACCCACCTGACGACTGCATGGAAACAGCCAGACAAGCATTTTCAGGTCCCCAAAAATTTGGTTCCCCTTACCCTTTTCTGTCTTCTATGACTGCAAAATGGGATACTCCCCCTCCAGTAGATGCATTAGTGTCCAAATTATCCAAAAAGACAACCCTCCCTGTTCCAGGGGCATATTCTCTTAAAGATTCATTGGAGCGTAAGTTAGAGACAACCTTAAAGTCTATGTACACTGCCACAGGTGCACAGCTCAGACCAGCATTTGTTAGTGCTTGGATGAATGGACCTGTCGGTAAATGGGCGGAACAGCTGATGCAGGGATTGGACTCAGAGAGCAGACGTTCGTGTATTGGCAAAACACAACCATGAGTCAGCAATGTACTTGGAAGAAGTCGCCAAGGACATAAGTCAGGTCAGTTCTAAGATTTCTGCTTCTGCTGTGGCAGGGCGATTTGGCTGCGCTCTTGGCAACAAGGGCTGTTGAGGCCCCTCCATTCACTGGGGACATCCTCTTTTGTCCAGATTTGGACAAAATTGTCTCCCAAGCTACGGGGGGGTAAGTCCACCTTTTATCCTTCCCATCTTCCGTAATTGTGGCGGTAACTCAGGGACGGTGTTGTGACTGGGATTCTTACAGAAATGTACCTTTAATTTGAGGGTGCACTGTAATTTGTAGCTTTCCACCTTCCATTTGAAGGGATCAGGTCTGTTTGTTGGGATGAATGTCAGTCCTTTACTGAGGACTCCTATTTCTGAAGATGTTAAACTGCTGGTGGACAGATTGAAGATCAGATCTTCTTGCCTCTTGGAGGCTTCGCTCCAATTTTGTCTCCACTGTTGCCCACCCCTCCTCGTGGGTTTCTTTTGCGGCCTGTCAATTTTGCCCTGGTCTTTACCCCGATCTTAGTGAATTGCTTGGTACATGCATTTTGCCTAGCCATACACGTAGTCGCAGCATTCGTGATATGGTAGTCAAAAATGATATCACGAGTTTTGATGCTATGAAAACTAAAATGCCTTTTTTGAGCCGCAGAAATGGTTGCCATCGGTGCTTGGGATGCATCACATGTGGGTATATGCAGGTAGGTGACTGTCACTCATGCATATACAGGCAAAAAATTCAAAATAAGATGGCCTCTCACGTGTACTACCAGATTTGTGGTATACGTATTATTTTGCCCATGTGGCTTGCAATACGTGGGCAAAACTACTCAACAATTTAAAGAGAGAATGGTGCAGCATTGGATGGCCATTAGAGCTGCCATACAGACGGGTAAAAGCGAGCAACCGGTGGCGCGATATTTTGCGGTATATAAACATGGTGTGGCTGCTTTGAAGTACATGATTGTGGATCATGTGCCACTATCCATCAGGGAAGGTAACAGACAGAAAAGGCTGTTACAAATAGAGGCACAATGGATACATAGATTAGACTCCATGGTACCTAAGGGTCTTAACGAATCCATGGGGTTAAACTGTTTCCTATAGAAGAAAAAGCATGGTATGTGTAGGGCCCTATAGTCCATAAGTTGGACAATATTGATAAAAGTTCCCCCATCTAGACACATATAGTTGATCTAAGGATTGGGGCAGGTCTCGGTATGCACAGATATATGAAAGCCAAGGTATATTTGAACCTAGAGGATGGAATTAGGACAAAATAATATGATTCAGCAGTTATATACTCATAGCACGGTAGGGAAACATAAAACTCACAGTCTTAGGTAATAGACCAATATGTTTACACAGGTTATGGGGATATCACTATAGTATCAACATTTTAATTGATATTTGTATGTATGTATGTACTATATGGGTATTAGATAAACATTTTAATGATGGACACATTTTAGAGCAGGGACACGATGGGATGATTGCACTGATTACATAGATATGTAGTGATGCTATTGCACGACTATGATGTTCTTTTTTTGTAACATCTCTTAATGTTTTTATTGCACGCACAGTGTGTACTATGTTGTCATGGATACCATCCTGTGGGTTCCCAGTTGGCGTCCCGACGTCACGGGCTACGAGCGAGGTCACTTCCGGGTCCGGCTGGAGACGTGACCGGAAGTGCGCCGACACCTCCCGGCTGCAGTGATCCTGTGCATGCCTCAGGCTGATCCCGGCCATCACTATGGAAATAACCCAGCGCTGGAAGTGACATCACGGGTGGAACCAACGTTGCCCGCCCGAAATCAGGAGGACAACACATCAGTTCCCCTGCACCCGGAAGTGATGTAATCAGGATGCTCAAAATCAAAACAATCAAAACAAAATCTAAACAAATAATCCTGATCAGATCAGTGTCACATAACATTTAAAGTACTTCACAGGCCGTACAGAGATACACCAGTATACACCATAATGGTGTACAGCGATGAAATCCGTGTGCAGCCCACGTCCGCTTAAAGAGACCGAGTCCCATAACATCATGGTTGGTTCTATATCGGAGGGGCTGAAGGGACCTGTGACGTATTTAGCCCACTTGATTCTAGCATCTACCATAACATCATATCACAAGTGCACACCTAAAGGCTAAAAACCTAAACCACATTACACAAATATAGAAAATACATATAAAAATTACACAAAATCCTGTATCCCAAATAAATACATTGCACTCCTCAGTACTGTCCTAATAACCTTATTAGGCTATCACTCCAAATGTAATTCAAAAAATACATAAAGTCACATGCAACTGCTTATCAAAAGGCATCAATAACCCATACTGTAGATATATCTTCATAAAAAGGATAAAAATGTGAATTTCTCATTCAATCCATGTGGTACCATGGTCTTGAATTGATGGATCCATCTACATTCCTGTTGCAGCAACAGCTTATGTCTGTCCACCCTTCTTCTTAATGGTGGTACATGGTCGATCAGCATAAATTAAAAAATCTTTCATAGTATGTCCATGTTGTATAAAGTGTTTGGCAACAGGTGGTGTCTATGTGGCATACTGGAATGTTAGTAGACAAGAGATATTGGAAAGTTCCAAAAGCCTTTTAATTCTTATCAGCGAATGGGGGAGTTTTATGGCCCCAACACCAGTTACTTGCAGACCCTGCCACATGTAGGGGGTTAGGACAGGAAGTGCAGGGGGATTTTAGCAAAAGGAACAAAGCACAGGACAGTTCAGTGTGAGCTGAGGATGGAAGGCACAGGCTAAGTGTCCAGGAGAAACGCAGGCTGGGGACTGTGGAACAAGAATGGCACTCCACAGTCCCTGGCATGATGGAAAGAAGAGCAGCGTGTGGGTGTTGCTATGAAGAGAGGGAGAGCCCATATCTGCAGTGTGACAGGAGAGCCAGCAGCTTCAGCGAGAGATGGAGAGTGCAGTGTGAGAGCCACAGTATGCAGAGTACAGTGGAAGGAACCAGGAACAAAGGACCTTCAGGGGTACCCAAGAAGCAGGACGGGAGGTGTGAGTCTGCGGGATAGGACGAGCTGGGTGAGTGGTAGGAACCACGTTTGGCGGAAGGCCCCCAGTAACGTGTACATGAGATCCCGTTTAGATGGAGCCCCTAGCGAATGGGGGAGAGCACACTAAAATTAATTTCAGTTTGCGAAAGCCGCACTACTGATTCCCAGAGACTGCGCTGGTATGTACTGTACTGTAATGATGTCACATCACTGTAAATGCTGTTATTGCCCGTGAAGCAAATGAAAGGAGATGTAACTTGATGTAACCCATATGAATATTGCGCTGGAGAGGAGAACAAGGAGTTAAATGTTACTGTCGTGATAACCCTGTCTGAACTGTGAATAAACTGCTTGCTTATGTGATGACATGGCCTGGTGGGCAATACTTTTTAAAATGACTGATGGACCGGCCCCTCCCCGGCTATCACAATTTGGCGTCCGCGAACAGGATCGGTACCGAAGATTTATTTGACAATTTGGGGAAAACTTTATTGGGAGGGGCCCATGAAAGCCACCTATCTCTTTTGACCCAGCGAACTGGGGGAGACAAGGGCCGGCACGGGCAGGTTCTAAGTGTTTGGCACAATTGCCAGAAGATGTTGGAACATTCATGATCATCTGTGACCCAGGACTGTAATTCACAGGAAATAGGCAGCAGTATATGTGATTTGTATTTCATGTGATGTTTTGCATGCCATGTTTTTCTGCTCATGTGATTGTTATATTGTGTGTTTGCATGCCATGTTTTTTTGCTCATGTGATTGTTATATTGTGTATGATGTATACTTCAATTATGCTTGTTTATTGTGTGTTATGTTTTGACCTTGCTGTAGAGTATAAGAGACTGTTCCTTGCTAGACTTTTTGCAAGCTCATAGTTAATTAGTTATATTGCGTGGGGACACGCAAGATTTTAGCAGGGGTGTATGTGGCATACTGGAATGTTAGTAGACAAGAGATATTGGAAAGTTCCAAAAGCCTTTTAATTCTTATCAGCGAATGGGGGAGTTTTATGGCCCCAACACCAGTTACTTGCAGACCCTGCCACATGTAGGGGGTTAGGACAGGAAGTGCAGGGGGATTTTAGCAAAAGGAACAAAGCACAGGACAGTTCAGTGTGAGCTGAGGACTGAGGGTGGAAGGCACAGGCTAAGTGTCCAGGAGAAACGCAGGCTGGGGACTGTGGAACAAGAATGGCACTCCACAGTCCCTGGCATGATGGAAAGAAGAGCAGCGTGTGGGTGTTGCTATGAAGAGAGGGAGAGCCCATATCTGCAGTGTGACAGGAGAGCCAGCAGCTTCAGCGAGAGATGGAGAGTGCAGTGTGAGAGCCACAGTATGCAGAGTACAGTGGAAGGAACCAGGAACAAAGGACCTTCAGGGGTACCCAAGAAGCAGGACGGGAGGTGTGAGTCTGCGGGATAGGACGAGCTGGGTGAGTGGTAGGAACCACGTTTGGCGGAAGGCCCCCAGTAACGTGTACATGAGATCCCGTTTAGATGGAGCCCCTAGCGAATGGGGGAGAGCACACTAAAATTAATTTCAGTTTGCGAAAGCCGCACTACTGATTCCCAGAGACTGCGCTGGTATGTACTGTACTGTAATGATGTCACATCACTGTAAATGCTGTTATTGCCCGTGAAGCAAATGAAAGGAGATGTAACTTGATGTAACCCATATGAATATTGCGCTGGAGAGGAGAACAAGGAGTTAAATGTTACTGTCGTGATAACCCTGTCTGAACTGTGAATAAACTGCTTGCTTATGTGATGACATGGCCTGGTGGGCAATGCTTTTTTAAAATGACTGATGGACCGGCCCCTCCCCGGCTATCACATCTGGGCTACAATTTTAATCCCCGTCTTTTTGATAGAGGACCAGTGCATTGCAATCCTTTCGTTCAACATCCATATAGTTTTACCCATATAGAGCTTCTTGCATGGGCAGATGATCACATAAGTGACATAACGCTTGTCATAGCTCATACGATGTTTCAAATTATATACAGTCCCCTGAGTTGGATGTTGGAAAGTATTTCCAGTGAGCATATGCTGGCAGTTTACGCAACCTTTACATTTAAATGCATCCTTTTTCAGTTTCAGACAATGATCACCTTGCCCCACACGTGGGCTTACATCTGAGCGGGCAATTTGTTCTTTTAAGTTGCTGCTCCATTTGTAACAGATCCTGGGTACGTCCTTGGAGATCTCGCATAACACAGGATCCGATTGCATAATGTGCCAATGTTTACGAATTGCTTTCTTGGTGATCCAGGATGTAATGGAATAGGTACTGGCAAAAACCAATCCAGACAGTTCGTCCTCCTTAACAACTGGTTTAAGTAGGTCCTCCCTTCTCAAACCCAGGCATTTCCTGATAGCTACCTGCACCTCACCGGAATCATAGCCCCTTTCAACATAGTTTTGTCCCATTTGATCCAGTGCTGCTGGTAATTTGTGGTTCTGCGTCGGAGTACATTGGGCTCCACAAGGATTAACATCGGGGGATGTCGAGTAGGATCTTGATCCGAGGCATCAACAGGCTCAAAGCTTTGACTGTTCCCAAGATGCACAGTGCCGCCCCCTCTATAACCCCGCCTCCGTGCACAGGAGCTCAGTTTGTAAGTTGGTGCCATGCAGTAAGCAGGCACATAACAGGAGGGCTGCCTTTTGCAGCTTATTGATATCTTTTTTTGAAGAAAAAGAAAGAAGAATACTTCTAACAAGACTTCAGGGCTGCAGCGTGTAAAGTCACATAGACTTTTCTGCTGCGGGGTACACTGGGCTCCACAAGGAATGGACAATGGGGGTGTAGAGTAGGATCTTGATCCGAGGCACCAACAGGCTCAAAGCTTTGACTGTTCCCAGAATGCATAGCGCCGCCTCCTATATCACCCCGCCTCCCTGCACAGGATCTCAGTTTTGTAGTTGGTGCTGCAGTAGCAGGCACTTAACAGAGCTTTTTTTCTGAGGAAAAAAGTGAAGACTTCAAGGGCAGCAGCAGTGTTACATGTCAGTGGACATTCACGGCTGCAGCTCCGGCTCTCCCCAGCGGCGCTGTACACTCCCGAGCCCTGGTTGCCGGGTAACTACAGCAGGAGGCTCCGGTTTTCTTCTTGTCAGGCACACACGACGGGGGCTCTCCGTGATCGCGTGGCCGCGCTTCGGGAGGTGGTAAGTGGGTCCCGCTTGCGGGTCCCGGGCTTTATCGCAATTCGGTGCGGTCAGTGAGGGGCGGGCCGCGCGCGCTGGCGGTGGACACTGTGGCAGTACAGGCGATCCCACTAGATCACCAGGGCATGGGACAGGTCAGGTTTTCTCTATAAACCGTTTATTAGAGCCCGCATTACCTGGTGGTTTTGCCAGCAGGGGGATAGAGCTTGGACCTGAAGCCCCTCCCCCAGCCCCAGGGCGCCATTTTCTGCAAATGTTCCCACCCTGGGGCTGCATATCTGTCTCTCCCTCACTCCCTGGCAGTGTCTGCGGAGCCATTATTCCTCAGCTCACTGTTCCTGGGAATGCTTGGGCAAATCCTCCTATGTAAAGCCGCCTGGTTGTCAGTGCTGTGCTTTTACATGACAGTTAAGTATTCTACCTGCCTTTTTTAGTCAGTGTTAGTAAGAAAGAGTGCACTTAGTCAGGGTTTCCTAGTACAATTACCCTGTGATATACATCCAGTTCTTACTGTGTACTGTTATATCTATTGTTATATAGCTGTGTAAGCTAGTCCAGTGCAGTATTATTGTTAGTAATAACCTCTGCATTGTACAGACTGTGACTATTTGTGTGTGCATTTGATAGCTGTGTGGTGTCCATTTTGTGTCTTTCACTCAACCTGCTATCCCTATATTCCTGAGGGGGCTTGGTGCGTCAGGTTTTATCTAATATAGGATTTTCACAAAGATATACTGTATTACGTATTTTTCTCTGTGATTTAGTCACCATATCTCTCCTTTATCTCTGCTGGTGCTGACTACACTGCGCAGGGGTTTGGGCTAGGGGTATTGTGCTGCTGACAAATTGTACTGTGTTACCTGATACTGCAAGTTATTTCATGTCTGCTTATAAGGGTAACGGTTCTGGGGCTGAACACACTGCTGGTGTTGCTGAAGCCGCAGATACCTATGAGGAGAATATAGCAGCTTTGGGCTCTGGTTCTGGGGGCTCCTTGCCCCCCAGTGGGACGGTGGCAACGGGAGCAAATAATGACCCGCCGTGGACCGCTTTTTCCACGCTTCTGCATACGCTAGTTCATAAACTAACACCCCCTATGGGACCCCCAATACCGGTGCAACCGTTTGTGGTCCCTGCAGCTAACCCGCCATGGGCGGACGATTTATCTGCTCAAATAAAGAAGTTGAACCAGTCCCTGACTACTAAAAAGTCTGACCGTCGCTCGCCTACGTCCAAGGGGTCCTCTAAGCGAGCGCTTGTCTCCTCACAATCCACTGCTGACACTGACACCTCGTCGGATGAAGACGGCACTTACACTGACCCCACAGGTTCTGACTCGGATACGGCTGATGGGGAGGGTGGTTCACATGTGGATGTTCCTGATCTTTTGGAGGCTATTAAGTTAATTTTACAGATTACGTATGATCCCGAGCCATCCGTTCCTCCTAAGAAACCAGATAGGTTCAAGCGTCAGAAGGTGATTAAACAAGTTTTACATCACTCTGACCACCTAATTGATATACGTCAGGAACCCTGGGAAAACCCGGGTATGAAGTTTGTGCCTCAAAAGAAGATGCTGGCTCGCTATCCCCTCGCGCCGGAGCTGTCTAAGAATTGGGAAACGCCTCCTCCAGTGGACTCACATGTGGCTAGGATGGTGGTTTCCTAAGCTCTACCGGTCACCACCGTCACGTCTCTAAAAAAGCCTACGGATAAACGCGTGGAGGGTTGTCTGAAAGCGATTTACACCCTCACTTGTGCTGCACAAAGGCCCACTATTGCAGCTACTTGGGCTGCAGAGGCCATTGAAGCATGGGCCTTGGAGTTAGATGCTGAAATCTCCTCTGACCATGCTAGACAATGCTTGTCTTATATTGTCACAGCTTCTCGTTATATTAAAGAGGCGGCTTCTGATGCCGGTATCCTGGCAGCCAAGGCCTCTACTACGTCAGTCCTGGCTCGCCGGATATTGTGGCTGAGATCCTGGTCTGTGGATCTGGACTCTAGAAAAACCCTGGAGGTACTCCCTTTTAAGGGAGATATTCTGTTTGGGGAGGATTTAAATAGGATTGTGGCTGACTTGGCTACTGCCAAAACTGCCTGTCTGCCAAGTACTGCTCCTTCTGTGTCGAAGGCTAAAGGTACTTCCTTTCGCCCCTTTCGTCCTTCAGGTAAAGCAAAAGGTCAGGCGTACAATAAGCAGGCCCGCACTTCCAAACCTGGTAAGCCGAAGCCCAAAAGAGCCTGGGTGGCCTGTCAGCCAGCTTCCAAGACAGATAAACCTGCTGCATGACGGGGCGGGCCTCCCTCTGGGTGATCCCAGGGTGGGGGGCCGGCTTCTAGGGTATACCCAGGAATGGTTGAAGACCACTTCAGATGCCTGGGTACGGGAAGTCGTCACTCGAGGTTACGCCATAGCCTTCAAAAACCGACCCCCTCATCGATTTTGCCAGACAGATGTCCCGTTGGACAAGACAAAGGCAAACACTCTACATTCGGTGGTACAGACCCTCCTGGATACAGGAGTCGTAGTACAGGTGCCTCTTGCGTAGAGGGGCCGGGGGTACTATTCTCCGCTGTTTCTAGTCCCGAAACCGAATGGGTCTTCCCGGCCCATTCTCAACCTCAAGGCATTGAACGAGTTTGTGAAGGTTTCCAAGTTCCGGATGGAAACCCTTCGCTCTATAGTTCTGGCCTTGGAACCTGGGGACTTCATGGTCTCCCTGGATATACAGGATGTTTACCTGCATATTCCTATAGCAGTGTCTCATCAGCAATACCTGAGATTTGCGATTGGCAACTGCCATTACCAGTTTCGGGCGTTACCTTTTGGTTTAACAACGGCTCCGCGAGTATTTACAAAAGTCATGGCGGTGATGACGGTGGTACTCCGCCGTCAAGGGGTCAGGATACTGCCGTATTTGGACGACTTGTTAATCCTGGCAAATTCCCCAGAACTTCTCCTGCGTCATATAGATGTGACGGTCCGGTTTCTGTAAGCCCACGGGTGGCTCATCAACTGGAAGAAGTCATCCCTGATCTCTGCTCAGAGCATGGTGCATCTGGGAGCACTGTTGGACACTCACAACCAGCGGTTGTTCCTGTCTCAGGAGAAAGTCCTGAAACTTCAGTACAGGATTCGTTGCTTCCTATCTCGTCCGCAAGTGTCAATACATTCGGCGATGCAGGTGCTGGGCCTCATGGTGTCAGCATTCAACATAGTGGAGTACGCTCAATTTCACTCTCGCCCTCTCCAGAGGCTGATTCTAGCCAAATGGGACAGCCTGCCTCACCGGATCAGGTCTCAAATGATCTCATTGACTCCGGAGGTCCGTCTGTCGCTGCTCTGGTGGCTCCGACCATCAACTGTGCAGGGGCCATCCATTCTCGATATCCGACTGGGTCCTGTTGACGAAAGATGCCAGTCTAAGAGGTAGGGGCGCGGTGCTGAAGCAACACTCCCTTAAGGGGCGGTGGACCAAGGAGGAGTCCCTCCTCTCGATCAATATTCTGGAGTTGCGGGCGGTCTTCAACGCCTTGAACCTAGCCCAGCATTTAATTCAGAACCGTCCTGTTCAAGTACAGTCGGACAACGCCACCACAGTGGCTTACATAAATCATCAAGGCGGCATTTGAAGCCGCCTAGCAATGAAGGAAGTCTCACGGATTCTACAGTGGGCAGAACGCCATCTACCGGCCATATCGGCAATATTCATTCCGGGAGTCCTGAATTGGGAAGCGGACTTTCTCAGTCGTCAGGACGTGCATGCCGGCGAGTGGGGCCTCCATCCAGAAGTGTTTCAACTCCTAGTGGAAAGGTGGGGCCTTCCAGACGTAGATCTGATGGCATCTTGACACAATCACAAGGTTCCGGTCTTCAAGGCAAGGACAAGGGATCCTCAAGCAGCATTCGTGGATGCACTGGCGGTACCGTGGAGGTTTCGGCTGCCGTACGTGTTCCCTCCGGTGTCACTCCTGCCCAGGGTAATTCAGAAGTTCAAGCAAGAAAAAGGAATTCTGCTTCTCATAGCTCCAGCGTGGCCCAGACGGCACTGGTTCTCAGACCTGCAAGGCCTATCGTCAGAGCGTCAAATTCTACTTCCACAACGCCCAGACCTCCTCGTTCAGGGCCCTTGTGTCTACCAGGACCTAGCCCGGCTGTCTTTGACGGCGTGGCTCTTGAAGCTTCCATCTTAAGGGCTAAAGGGTTTTCTGAGGCGGTCATTCAAACTATGTTGCGGGCCCGGAAACCGGCTTCGGCTCGGATTTACTATAGGGTCTGGCATTCTTACTTTGTTTGGTGCGCATCTAACGATTATGACGCTTCCAAGTTTAGTATAGCCAAGTTGTTGGCTTTTCTTCAGCAGGGCCTGGATGTAGGCCTGCGTCTGGCCTCCCTCAAGGTTCAAATATCTGCCTTGTTGGTGTGGTTTCAGAGAAAAATTGCGACCTTACCTGATGTGCATACCTTTACTCAGGGCATGTTGCGTATCCAACCTCCCTATGTCCCGCCTGTGGCTCCTTGGGACTTGTCGGTGGTTTTGGAGGCGTTACAAGAGTCTCCGTTTGAATCTCTTGGTTTAGCTGACCTTAAGTGGCTTTCCCTTAAGGTGGTGTTTCTGCTGGCTATTGCTTCAGCTAGAAGAGTGTCGGATTTGGGTGCCTTGTCCTGTAGTTCCCCATATCTGATATTTCACCGTGACCGGGCGGCTCTTAGGACTCGTCCCGGCTATCTACCTAAGGCGGTTTCTTCGTTCCACCTTAATCAGGATATTGTAGTTCCGGCACTTGTTTCTCCTGATCTGTCTCCCAAAAAGCGGTCTTTGGATGTGGCACGGGCTCTCCGTATCTATGTGAAGAGAACTGCTCCTATTAGGAAATCTGATTCTCTCTTTGTACTGTTTGGATTTCACAAACGTGGCTGGCCTGCTCACAAGCAAACTTTGGCCAGATGGATTAGAATGGTGATTGCACATGCTTATGTGAAGGCTGGTCTCTCTGCTCCTGATCACATTAAGGCCCATTCTACTCGGTCTTTTGGACCTTCTTGGGCGGCCCAACGTGGTGCGACCCTTGAACAATTGTGCAAGGCGGCTACGTGGTCCTCTGTGAACACGTTCATAAGGTTCTATGCCTTCGATACTGCCGCTTCCCAGGATGCTTCCTTTGGACACCGTTTTCTTGTGCCCGCTACAGTGCGTCTCCTCCCATAAGGAACTGCTTTAGGACATCCCCATTGTCCATTCCTTGTACTCCGCAGCAGAAAACGAGTTTTATGGTAAGAACTTACCTTTGTTAAAACTCTTTCTGCGAGGTACACTGGGCTCCACAAGGCGCCCACCCTGACGCACTTAGCGTCTTTGGGTTGGTATGACATTAGCCGCTGACACGTCTCCTGTCGTGAAAATGCGGTGTTGTGGCTACTAACCGTTGTCGTCTCTTTTCCTGCTACTGCATTGGACTGGTTAACTAAAAACTGAGATCCTGTGCAGGGAGGTGGGATGATATAGGAGGCGGCGCTATGCATTCTGGGAACAGTCAAAGCTTTGAGCCTGTTGGTGCCTCGGATCAAGATCCTACTCTACACCTCCATTGTCCATTCCTTGTGGAGCCCAGTGTACCTCGCAGCAAGAGTTTTAACAAAGGTAAGTTCTTACCATAAAACTCGTTTTCTGACCGCAGCTCCATCCACCCAGGGGCGCTGTATACTCCCGCACCCTGGTTGCCGGGTCACTGCAGCGGAGGCTCCGGTTCTTTCCAGCGTCAGTCACACACATACCGCTGTCCTCCTGGATCGCGTGGCCGCAGGTAGGGGGAGGTAAGGGGTCTCTTTGGCCACACTTTACCGTGATCCAGCGCGGCCGTAGGAGGTGGGCCGCGCACGCGCTGGTGTGGACACTGTTATTGGGCAGCCGCTCCACTAGCCACCAGGGACATTGGGCACAGGTCTGGGGGTTTTTTACTCTCAAAATAACCCTGTATTCAAAGCCCGCAGCACCCGGTGGGGATGCCAGCAAGGGGAGCAGGCCTAACCTGTAGCCCCTCCCCCAGCCCCGGGGTGCCATCTCTGTAAATGTTCCCGCCCTGGAGTTGCATTTCTCTCCCTCACTCCCTGTCAGCAGCCATCACAAACGGAGCTGAGGTGTTCCTGGGACTGCTGGGGCAAATCCTCCTCTGTAAAGCCGTGCTGTGCATATTACAGGACACTTAAGTATTCTACCTGGCACTGGGAGAGTGTTGGTTAAAAAAGAGTGCATACATTCAGGTTTGTGTACAAACACCCTGTGATATACATCCAGTATCTACTGTGCTTTGTTATATCTATCGTTGACACATATAGCCATACTGAGTATTACTTTGTATTGCTAGTCCAGTGCAGTTTTATGGTGCATAATTTCTGCATGGTACGCTTGTGACTATATATGTGTGTGTGCATGTAGCTTGATAAAGCTAAATATTTATCTTATAACATTCACTATATGTGGGTAAGAGACTCAGTACGCAATTGGCGTATGGGGTACCGTAAGGGTACGCACTTAGTGTAGCAGACGCTTAGCCGTGGTCGAGACGCCCATGCAGCACGCTCGCTCACAGCTTAACGCTTGGTGTCGAGCACGCTATGGGCGGCCGACTGCCGTAATGCTACGCTACCAGCGTAGCGGACGCTCGTGACCACGAGGGGATCACGAGCGGAGCAGACGCTCACGGGATGACACTCAGTAAACCTTGTATGCAACACACTGAAAGATTGGGTTTGTACTCTAAATCTTACTACTGAAATACTGTAGCGATATAACGCTGCTTAATCTTGTTAATACAAAAGCTGCTTGAGCGATCGAGACGCTCCGAATACCCTCAGTAATGTAATAAACACACAATACCTTGCTAAGGTTCCAACACCTTTACTAACAATATCTAGCTATGTAAAAAGGGGAAAACAGTTAACAGTTCATACACTACAGGCTAACATCAATATCTAAGCAGAATAACTACACATATACAGTATACAACAGTTTAACAATAACATAGAGAGAGAGAATATGGCCAATACAAACAGAGAATAAGTTGGTCACAGAGAATAACTTACACACATGGGAATGAATCGCCTGCGCTATCTGGATATCCAGCTCCCAGTTAATCAGTGATGAAAACCGTTGTGGAGAGAAGACTGAGCTGGCCAGGCTGGCTGTTCTTATATACACTGCGTACAGTACACTATAAAGGGACCTATAATCTCATTGTTCATTGGACACAGGAATGTCTCCCTGCATTATAACAAAAGGTCATAGGTTAGTTTGAACAGGTGGGCTGTGACTATATCGAACTGCTCAGGTGGGAGGGAATCTCAGGATTCCCGCCGCATGGATAATGAACCGCAAATATAGTAAATGTCCAGAAACTACTAATAGACATAACTATACGCAGGAGCGATTAATCTTTACCTAACCAGCACCGGATTGTTTCTAATAAAATGTTCTTTAGTTAGGTACCAAACACCACTGCTCAAACCCTGTCTGACCCTTCGTATCATGCAAAGAGGAATTCCTCTGTCCAGGGACCAGTTACAATAAACAAACTTACAGTTATTATTAAGGGGAACATTACCTATAAAACATACCATTTGAATTTATTATGTAACGATTGAGTCGCCCGCTAGACGCACACAAACTCTACCGTAAATGCACATACCACGCGCCAATGCGCACGGCCGTAGAAGCTCCATTACGCAACTGCAAATATGCGTACGCACGGGAGAGAATGTGCACGTGCAGCGGGCAAGTGCATGGGGTGAATATATGGCAACGTGTAGCATGATATTTTTCCGACTTTGACAGTCCACCCTTTGGCAGTCATCAATAACTGCCACTTCCTAAAACAGTTAAAAAAAAAGAAAAATATATGTCATCATGTAAATACCTTTTTATGATTTTGTAAAGGGAGGAGAGGAGAAGGTGGTTAAAAGGTATGACCTAGTGAGATAGTAGAAGCATGTGTGTATGAATCCATGTTTGAGGGGCCATGTATCATCATGCCGTACGTGTTTTAAATCAAGCTTCGAGGTATTGCGAAGTATATATTGAATCCTTCTTATCCCTTATCAAGGGTCTGTGGATGGGCTGTCAAACTCTACCGAGCTCTTTTCAGCTTTTGGTTGCAACAAATGGGGGAGCACATTTAGTTGATGATACATGAAGGGGGGGGGGACATGTGAATGCTGATATATGTGTCTATATTCCCTGTCGACTATGTGTGTCATTACCTGGAGGTTGTAGAGATGAAGATAAGAAACAATCATTATAAATGCAGTTGTAAACTATGTGAGTTTAAATAAACAGTCACCAATTGAGGTCTTGTCTGATGTCTTGTCTTGATGTACATGTTGTCTGATGTCTCTCGGTGCTTTTGCTATAAATAGCGAGCAAAAAGCTTTTCCATTGTCCATAAAGTTACAGTCTCTAAAGTATTGGGCTATCGTAAAAGTTAGTCACTAGGGATATAGGGGCTTGTGGCATAGTTCATCAATGGTCTGTATAAAAGAGGTTGTCAAATTCTTCTTCCAAGTGGATGTCTTTGTACCTTGGAGGGAAACAAAGGAGAAACGGGTGAAAGAAACGGACCGTGGAATCACATTTTCATCACAACATTGTCTCTATCGTTGGGTCATAAATCAAATTGGTTGTTGTTATTACAGTGTCCTCGCTCCTCAGACTCATCACTCTGGTACTACCTTTACACTTCGTTAAAGCCCGAACGCATCTAAATATCAGGCCAACCAATATGACGACTCCCAGAATACACAAGAGAAATTTTCCTACATCCATTATAATACCTTGGGTCCATTCTCCTAAACCAGAGAACCAATTTCGTGGGTTCAACCATGACACCCAACTGGTCAGCTCATTACCCACAGCAGCGAGTGTGAGATTGTGTTTCCTTCGAAACTCCCACTTTAATTGTAAAATGTCATCCATCTTTTGGTCTATGACCTCGGCTGGGTCCTCCGTGCTGTTTGTAATGTACGTGCAGCAATTTACTCCATACTGAGTTGCTAGGGTAACGCAATACCCGCCTGTCACAGCTGTGAGGTAATTGAGAATCATCCTATGCTGAACCAGCTCTGTTTTGTAGGCTTGTAACTCTTTCCCAGTGTACCTGAATGTGTCGTCATACATTTCGGTGATATTGTCTAATAAATTTGCAAGCGCAGATATATATCTATAATTTATCACTCCTCTGGCGGTACGAGTGATATCTAACGCGAGTAAGAATTGAATCCCAGTGGATTCATGGATCAGATCAGAGGCCGGATGCTCTGTCCTCTCTATCAGGTGCCTTTTAACGATGTGCTCGTAATGAGTGTGAGTATAAGGAGCTTGGGCACCGCGGTGAATGTCTTTCATTTTGTTATGGGATACAGTCATTACTTCAGGCAGTACTTTTCCAATGTAACACAATCCCTCTGAGTTTGGGGCAAGCCACTTATACGCCTTTCTCCCGCATATGAAATATGCATCATCGGGGAGAACATATGGGACGGAGTATGACATTACCATGTTACAAATTTTCCATGTGAAATCTCCTAACCCTAACTCTCCCATCTGTCTAGTACACGTATCAGGTTGTACGATATGTGCACAGTATCCTTGTGATACTTCTCCAACTCGCATGGTCCTACTTCCTAGAGTGTACCTATACCGGAAAAATTTTCCACTGTTGGCTATCCGGCGTATAAGTTCTGTGTCTATGGGCATTCTATCGGCTCTATATGAAAATGTCATGGTTTGATTACTCCATGACACTTCCCAATTTCCCGGCTTTCGGGGATTGGAAATGTTAAAGCATACTAAGGACTTATCCACGTGATACTGGTGGAGCTTCAAACTAGGAGGACTAGAGATATTAAACCTCTTGTCCACCGGCCTCCCACCACTTAGCTCAAGTACCTCTCCTACAGTTAAAGGGAATGGTACTAGTCCTGATTTGCTATGACCTTGAGGTACTTGAGAGCATACCCAACAGTCTGTCTGATTTAACACTTTACCCACTAAGGAGTGATAGTCACTCAATGGATGCCGGTCCATGTGGACATTAAAACTGGACTAACATTTCTTGATGCACTCATCCTCAACTATATTGTCACAATGCCTACAGATGCAGTTCTCTTCAGCTAACAATCCTTCACAATTCCTTCTATTGTCAATGCTACCAGATCGTTTTCTGATACTCGCCTTTACTCTGTGATTATGTTGCTCTTGGAAAACTACGCCTCCATCCTGGTCATCAGAACCCATTCCCGATCCTTTCTCGACCTCCATGGTACTCTCACCGAAACAGACTACTCTGGTCAACATCATGGTCAACAGGAAAATCCGGATCACAGTCTCTTGGGGCAAGTCCATCTTATAGGAGGAAAAGGAGACAAATAAGAAGGGGGAAGGAGAATAGGAGGGAGATGGGAACTGGAGAAAATAACAAAAGGGAAAAAGAAATCTGGCTCGGCAAGCCTCCGGTCTTATTATTCTCAGCGCTCAGGTGTCGTCTCAACCTTCCCGGAACAGACACTCTAGTGATACAACCTCTACCGTCTGTTCTTTATCACGGGACCTCTCTGGGTCAGCAACCTTTTTACAATTAGACGAATGGACCCAAGTCTCTCTCTCGGCAACCTTCAATGCTGTCGTGCTGGTCAATAAGACTTGATATGGTCCTTCCCATCTGTCAATAAGGCAACATGAGCGTAGAAAATTCCGTATCATTACATAATCCCCAGGTTCAATGTCATGACAATTATTATCTGGCAAATCAGGAATCACCAACTTTAGATTATCATTCTGATTCCTCAATTGCTTACTCATCTTAACCAAGTATTTTACGGTTACTTCATTGTTACACTTCAAATCTTCCTGGGGGTTAATCATAACATGGGGTTGTCGACCAAACAGAATTTCAAAAGGAGACAGATTAAGAGGGGACCTGGGAGTGGTTCTGATGCTGTATAATACGATTGGCAAAGCTTCGGGCCACAACAATCCTGTTTCAGCCATTACCTTGCTTAATTTGTTTTTAATAGTGCTGTTTACTCTTTCCACCTTCGCACTCGCCTGGGGGCGGTACGGAGTGTGCAGCTTACTATTAATTCCCATCAACTTACATATTGTTTGAAAGACTTCACCTGTAAAATGGGTACCCCTATCACTCTCAATGATTCTAGGGATACCATACCTGCACACAAATTCCTGCACAATTTTCTTTGCAGTAAACACAGCGGTATTTGTGGCCGCGGGAAATGCTTCAACCCAATTTGAGAACACATCAATACAAACCAATACATACTTTAAATTTCTACAAGGTGGCAATTGTATGAAATCAATTTGTATTACCTGAAAAGGACCATCTGTAGGAGGGATATGGGATGGCTCTGTTGGTATTGCCTTTCCGATATTCTTCCTCAAGCAGGTGAGACATGTCATCGCTCTTTTACCCGCATGGGAAGAAAATCCTGGGGCGCACCAATAAGCTCTTACCAACTTACACATTCCTTCTTTGCCTAGATGAGTCAGCCCATGTGCCGCTTCCGCTAGACTTGGAAGGTATGCTCTGGGTGCCACTGGCTTACCCTGTCCATCTGTCCAGAGTCCTGAGGACTCCTGGCCATATCCTTTTGACCTCCAAACTGCCTTTTCTTGTGGTGAACACAAATTTTGCATTTCATATAATTTCTGTGTGTTTACAGTATCAAATACCATCAGTTGTGTACTGTCTGTTTGTATGGGGTTACCGGCTGCTGATTTAGCAGCTTAGTCTGCTCGGCTGTTACCAAGTGATACCGGGTCTTGGCTATACGTGTGAGCTTTACACTTGATAACAGCCACTCTGTCGGGTTCCTGTATCGCTGTTAGAAGTCTTTTGATGTGGGCTGCATGCGCTACTGGTGTGCCGGCTGCCGTCTTGAAATTTCTGAGGCGCCATAGGGCCCCGAAATCATGGACTACTCCGAAGGCGTACCTAGAATCTGTGTAGATATTGGCTGACTTGCCTTTAGCCAGTTCGCATGCTCTGGTTAGGGCAACCAGTTCAGCAACTTGTGCTGAGGGTGGTGGGCCTAGGGGTTCCGCTTCTATGGTACCTTGGTCATCTACGACTGCGTATCCAGTACACAAGTCTCCCGAGTCCGTCTGTCTGTGACAACTACCGTCAGTGTAGAAAGTAAAATCTACATCTTCCAGTGGGCTGTCACTGATGGCAGGCCTTGCCATGAAATTTTGGGCCAAATATTCCATACAATCATGTGTGTCATTTTCCTTACTAAATCCTCCTTCACCATCACTCTCATCTCCCACCTGGGAGATATGTTGCAGGATTTAGTGCGCTGCATCTCCTTATGGTGATGTTTACGGGGGCCATCAATGCCAATTCCCATCTTGTAAACCGCGCTGATGAGACGTGTCTGGTTTGGGCAGAATTCAGTAAAGCTGACACTGCATGTGGTGTATGAATTGTGAGGTTGTGTCCTAGCACTACATCTTCGCTTTTACTTACTAGCAATGCTATTGCTGCAACGCTTCGCAAGCATGTGGGGAGGGATCGCGCTACCGTGTCTAGCTGAGCGCTATAGTAGGCTACCGGCCTGTTGGCATCACCATGCTTCTGGGTTAAGACACCTGCTGCGCACCCAGCACTCTCTGTTCCGTACAGTTCAAAGGGTTTTCCATAATCTGGCATGCCTAATGCTGGTGCCTGCGTTAGGCACTGTTTAAGTCTCTCAAATGCCATCTCAGACTCGTCTGTGTGCGAAATCCGATCAGGTTTGTTTGAGGAGACCATCTCCTGTAAGGGCAAGGCCAGTATGGAAAAACCTGGGATCCAGTTACGGCAATACCCACACATTCCTAAAAACGTTCTAATCTGTTGCTGGGTTTGTGGCAGGGTCATGTCACGAATTGCTTGAATTCTATCAGTGGTGAGGTGTCTTAGTCCTTGTGTCAGACAGTGTCCCAAGTATTTCACCCTGGTCTGGCATAATTGTAACTTATCTTTGGAAACCTTGTGTCCTGTGTCTGAAAGATGAAACAGGAGTTGTTTCGTATCTCTCCGGGACGCTTCTAGTGAATCAGAACACAGCAGTAAATCATCCACGTACTGTATTAATACTGATCCACTCTCAGGTTGGAAAGACTGTAAACAATCATGCAAGGCCTGAGAGAAAATACTTGGACTGTCAATGAAACCTTGTGGTAATCGAGTCCAGGTGTACTGAACTCCTCTGTATGTAAATGCGAATAAGTATTGACTGTCAGGGTGCAGAGGTACCGAGAAGAAGGCGGAGCAGAGGTCAATCACAGTGAAAAATTTGGCAGTGGGAGGGATTTGCATAAAGATGACAGCTGGATTTGGCACTACGGGGAATTGACTCTCAACTATTTTGTTGATCCCTCTTAGATCCTGCACTAATCTGTAACCCCTCCCCCCACTATTTTTAACAGGGAAGATGGGACTATTGGCAGTGCTGGACGTTCTTACCAGAATGCCCTGTTGTAGCAAGCGCTCTATTACAGGGAAAACTCCTAACTCCACCTCTGGCTTCAGAGGGTATTGTGGGATTTTTGGAGCTATCCTACCATCTTTTACTTGTACAACTACTGGGGCTACGTTTGCCATTAATCCAGTGTCTTGTCTATCCTTGGTCCAAAGTGATTCCGGTATCTGGGAAATCATTTCCTCTACCTTGGACGGACACCTATTTACAACAACTGTGTGGGACATTAATCTTGTTGGGGAGTCTAGCATATCCTGCACTTCCGGAGCGTGGTTTTCGGGTATGTCCAAGAACACACCTTCAGGAGTACAATATATGACACATCCCATTTTGCACAGTAAATCTCTCCCTAGGAGATTAGTCGGAGCCGATGCAGCCAGCAGAAAAGAATGCTTGGTATGCAAAGGCCCTATCGTAATCTCTGCAGGTTTGCTTAAAGGGTAGTGCTGTACTACTCCTGTTACTCCCATGGCTGGAATTGTTTTACCAGTGGTTCTCAAGCCCACGGTCGAATTTATCACTGACTTGGCTGTCCCCATATCTACAAGGAAATTTAGAGATTTACCAGCTACATCAATTGTGACCTCAGGTTCATTTCCAAGGCTCTCAATTAATTTCACTGGCTGCAGACTACAGGTGTGGCCCCACCCCTATTGTATGTGGTGGCCTCCCTGCATTGCGCTGGCAGCTATTACCTGTAAAGGGGGTAAATGGGAACTATCAGAGACTTGCCAGTCTCTTCTTGGGGGATACCTTTTTGTTTCCCCTGCGTGTGGCTCATAACTCCGTCTCTGCGGTCCTTGATCCCAATTTCGTGTGTCATGTCGTTGTCTAGGGGGTTGATATGATTTTTGTGCATTTTTCGATCTACAGTCTCGTGCAAAATGTCCCTCTTTATGACAGTAATAACAAGTTACCACATTTGTCTTACCCACAGGGGTCGGAGACTTATACTGAGGTGGCCTTGTGGTCAGGGCCTGTATACTTACGGCCATTAACTTATCACTCTGCGACTCCCTGTGTCTGGTGATGTTTCGATCATGATCAATAGCGGCCTCTCTCAAAGTAGCCACCGACAAACCTCGCCAACATGGTTGGGTGGTCTGTACCCTCGTCCTCAATACTTCCTTTAAACCATCCATTAACACAGATACTGCTACTTCTCTATGATTCACATTTGTTTTAATGTCTTCTATCCCTGTATACTTAGCCATTTCCTGCAGTGCCCGATGAAAATAATCAGCAGCTGTTTCTCCCTCTTTTTGTTTGATGGAGAAAATTTTGTTCCATTTGGCAACAGCTGGGAAATACTCTCTTAACTGTAAATTATTCTTGTGGCCGGAGAGACCAACCAGCCACACGTGTAATGGCGGCTGCGGCACTGAAGGTGTTAACCCTCGTGCCCGGCGCCATATTAAGGGACAATGGGCGCTGGGCGTCACTGTTAAACGTACTTACGGCGCTGGGCACGGACTGTTTAAAAGTTTGTTTAATGATGTGTTTTAACATGTCATATGTAGTGCTCTATGCACAATTGCAGGAATGCATGTTTAACTGTATTTTATATTCAAGATGTGGTCATCTGTATATTTAAAGAGGAAAATGCACTTACTATTATAGATGTCTGAATAATCATGTCTTATCCTCTGGGAATGGAGCGGGACCCTTAGCATGCCACTTTCTATCAGAGAGGTGTGAAGGACAATACCTTTTGATGTGTAAGTTCCTTAGAGAGAGATGCTAATCACTGGGTTTATGGGCTTGGAACTTGTTTCATGTACCTGATTTAATTGACATACGAACGACCTATGCAGGAAGGAAGACTGTTTGTTTGTATTGTAGCCTTCCTGTTGTAATCTCAGACACTGGGTTTGCCTGGAGATGTGAATGAGACAGAAACATTGTGTTTTGAAGCTACAGTATGTGATAAATTTATCAATAGTGAATGTTAATCTGATACCAAACGTCTGTGTCACAGGAAGGAGGATATTGTTTTATTGCACTTATATCCTTGTAAAATGTAATTTATTGGTATTTTGTAAAATAACCTGATTGGTTGGAGAAGACAGGGAGGGCTTACCCCCCTGTGGTACTGTGTGGAAAACTGACATAAAAAGGAGACCTGCGTGCCTCCAGAGTGTATTGTAACATCTTCTTCTGCTGAAAACATCTAATTGTATGCTGTTGCCCCTAGCAATAGGGAGGAGCCTTTTTAAAGGTTATTTGAGCAATAAACATCTTTGCCTCAAGAAGACTGCTTCATCTTGTGACCAACAGGGTTAGGCCAAACCTAGCCCCGTCCTCCGGCTGTCCAGGGAAGCACCTAGCATCTCCAAGCTCCGCCTTCCGCCAGCTACCGGTAGAGGCCTAGCAAGTGGCTAGTGGGGATTCGTCAGCACCACACAGCTGTGGTAAGGCAGTGCGTCGGCACATACAAAGCAGAACCGTGGTTCCAAACGCCACGGCAGGTTAGGAGTTTGGTGGTGGCAGCAAGAACCCGCCCACAACGCAGTGGGTGGAGTCAGTAACAGGCGGTTACTGACGGTAAGCGGGAATCCCCTATGTGGTCAGGCCTCGTGCGGCTTGACCTTCCAATCTGTGCGCAGTCGACGGGACGCGGCAAGCGGCGAGTGCTTCCGTACGGTACCGTCCTGTCACAGAAATTGGTGGCATAGTGGTGGGATAATCCCAGGCGGCTTTTCATCACCCGATTGGAGAAGCCGAGTTACTCAGGAGAGGAGTAACTGCAGCGCAGGAGAACGCACAAGATGGCGGAATTCAGCGGAATGTCCAAGGAGGATCTGGAGATCGTATGCCAGGGGAAGGGTGTGGAAATCCCTTCCAACGCGTCCAGGAGCGTCATGCAGGCGGCGCTCAGGAGCTGGGAGGAGTCTCATCGGGCGGAGGTGGAAAGCACTGACGGCGTCAGCATCGCAGAGGACGGCCCACCAGTGGACCTTCGTGAGGAACCGGTGAGAACCACAAGCCCCGCCCTCTCTCACAGCAGCAATGTTTCCCAGCAATCCCTAGCAGGGCCAGGGTCCCAACGTCCCAGGGGGGGCGACCCGGATACCCTAGCAGATCGGCTAGCGGAATTGGGGGAAAGAGCAACGGAGCAAGAACGCATGCTTGTCATTCGGATGTGGCATGCGGAGCGGGCACCACAGGCCGTGGTACCCCGGGAGCCGTTGTCAGCTGTTGTACACAGATCGGGACGCATTCAGTTTGCCAAGTTTGCAGACAGTGATGGGGACATTGATGGACACTTACAAGTTTTTGAAAGGACTTGCAAACTACATGATCTACCCAAGTCGGAGTGGGTGAGACACCTTGTGCCCACTCTGCATGGAGAGGCCTTGGAGGCCTATCGAGGAGTGGCGACGGAGGACTGCGGGAACTACGACGAAGTCGCGAAGGCCCTCCTCCAGCGATTCTTCATCACTCCCGAGTCTTACAGGAAGAAATTCAGAGACTTGCCTAAGAATCCTAGCAGCACCCATGAGCAGTTCGCCACCCAGCTGCGGCAGTACGTGGTGAAGTGGGTGAAGGATTCGGAAGCCACTACATGGGACGCACTGATCGACCTGATCTGCAGGGAGCAGTTCTACCGAAGGTGCGCCCAAGAAGTGAAGGAGTGGGTGCTAGATCGGGAGCCACCCAGCTTAAAAATGGCTGCCCAATTAGCCGACAAATATGTGGCAATTCGGCCACGGGGGCAGAAGCGCCCAGCCAGCAGCCAGCTCCAAAAGACTGTACCACCAAGGGGACCCCCCTCTTCAGCTCATCACCCCCAAAGACAAGCATCTTCCAACCCGGGTGCTCTTGGCCAGCAACCGCACCGCAGCGTCCCTGCAACTGATCAGAGATCATCGGTGCCACGACTGGAGAAGAAGTGCTACGGCTGTGGGAAAATCGGACATCTGAGGATGAACTGTCCTGCATCCCAAGCACCCCAGACTCGTGCCCCAAATCCGAGTGCTGGAGCCCGGCTTGCTTGTTTGACGAGAGGAGATGAGATTACAGAGACTGTTCCCCCTCCAGTCAGTCCGATGGAGTGTGGCGAGAGACAGGTGCACTCTGCGGAGAGAGTCACCTGCATGGCCAAACAGCCCCTACACAACATGTGGAGGCACCTGCAGCCAGTCCACGTGGGACCCCTGCAGGGAGAAGGCCTAAGAGACTCTGGGGCCTCAATCACTGTGGTGAGCCCCCACCTTATAGATCCTGCTGCAGTATTGCAGGGTCGCACTGCCACGGTCACCCTGGCGGAAGGAACAGAGAAAGCGGTTCCCATGGCAAGAGTCTACCTGGACTGGGGAGCTGGACCAGAGTTGCGAGAAGTTGCCGTCATGGATGGTCTCCCAACTGATGTGGTCCTAGGAAATGATCTGGGTGGTGGGATCGTCACTATGTTTGTTGGCGCCATTCCCCGGAGTCAAGTTCCAAAACCACCATTGACATCAGCTACTCCAGCACAGCCCAGCCCAGAGGAAAAGACTACAGCTGCTAGACAACTGCCAGCACAGCCAACCACAGCATCAACCAGCCCAGAGGAAAAGATCACAGCGGCTAGATCAGTACATCGACCCCGCATGCCTTTTGCCTCTGGTATGCCTACGTCCCCTAGCAACGCAGAGGATGTCGGTTCCAGCTCGTTTGATCCTGTGGGGGTGCCCAATGATGCTCCTGACCCAAGTGGTTTGCCAACTCCGGCGGTGAGTATGAAAAACCACACTGACTTTTCCATGACTGACCCCTACCAGACTGACCCTAGTAGTCCCCACCTAGATCCCCCTGTAGAGTGTCCCAATTTAGGAGAGATTGAGGGCCACAGGCAGGAGTTACGGGAGGCTCAACTCTCTGACCCATTCCCGAAAGGCATGAGGCGCCACTCTGGCAGCGGCCTTGACAGGGTTGGGGCGGGAAGTTTGACCTGGCGGGAAGGGTTAAGGTACAGGTTAGCCAGGAAAGTGGGAGGGGATAGACCAGATAGGGAATGTGTCCAACTGGTCCCCTCAGGGAACGTTCCTGTGCAACCGGTGTCGGTTGCCAGCGAAACCCCTTTGGACAGCAACCCGGAGACAGACCGTACCCTGAAGTGCCTGACACAGAGCTTACCCTGGTCTGGAATGTCGGATGACGCCCAGACCACATGTAAGGCTGGTGCCATGCGTTGGCAGCCGGGGCACTCCAGCGGTTGTGTTGTCTCTGGGCCTCTGCCCATAGGAGAACCCTTGCAGCAAGTTGCTGTGGACATAGCAGGTCCCTTGCCTGTGCACAGTAGATCGGGGAAGACACGCAGCCTCCCTGTAGTGGATGCCACACAGGATCCAGAGGCTGGTGGTCTGGCCGCCATCACTGTGGCACAGGTAGCGGACGAGGAGGGAAGAGTAGGCCTAGGTGACAGGGTAGGTTTCCCGAGTCATAGGTCGACAGAAGAGGATTGGAGGGCAGGTCTGACAGTTAGGGCAGACAGTTGCCAGATAGGTATGACGGAGGTGCAGTGCCTGGGGCACCATGTGGGAGGAGACAGGGGTAGGCCCAACCCAGAGGGGGTGGAGGCAACCAGAGGCTGTCCCCGACCCACATCACCCAGACCGGTACTGACCTTAGAACCTGTAAGGCCCTACGGACATGTTGTCATTGACTTTAGTCCTGTAGTGAACCCCTTGACAGAGATGGCTAGGAAGGGCATTCCCAAGTCAGTGGACTTTGCACCCGCTTGCGAGTTGGCATTCCAATCATTGAAGGAGGCTCGGGTACCCGCTCCAGTGCTGATGGCGCACATTCTTGACCAGGACTGTGTGTTACGAACTATTGCGCCACTGCACGGACTGGGAGCAGTACCGAGACGGAAAGAGCCATATGGGCAGGAGCACCCTGTGGCCTGTTTGAGCAGGAAACTGCTATGGTGGGAGGTGGGGTATGCCACAATTGGGACACCTTGGGTGGCACTTGTTTGTAACCAGCCCCCCGCCGTGGTGAATTACCACCCACCTGTTAGGTGGCTGCAACCTACCTTGGGGAAATTTGACAGACTTTTGTGGTGGAGCCTTGAACTTGGACTTCAGGTGGCCTATTTGAACATTGTGCACCCACGAAGAGAGGCCCACTACACTATGGATGAACTGTCTAGGCCAGAGCCTACACATCCCAGGTAGCGTCCCCTTCACCCCAACGGACTGCGGGACCAGGACCCAAATCGTTGGGACATGGGTCCCTGGTTGACCCGCTTGAATGGGGGGGGAGGAGTGTGGCCGGAGAGACCAACCAGCCACACGTGTAATGGCGGCTGCGGCACTGAAGGTGTTAACCCTCGTGCCCGGCGCCATATTAAGGGACAATGGGCGCTGGGCGTCACTGTTAAACGTACTTACGGCGCTGGGCACGGACTGTTTAAAAGTTTGTTTAATGATGTGTTTTAACATGTCATATGTAGTGCTCTATGCACAATTGCAGGAATGCATGTTTAACTGTATTTTATATTCAAGATGTGGTCATCTGTATATTTAAAGAGGAAAATGCACTTACTATTATAGATGTCTGAATAATCATGTCTTATCCTCTGGGAATGGAGCGGGGCCCTTAGCATGCCACTTCCTATCAGAGAGGTGTGAAGGACAATACCTTTTGATGTGTAAGTTCCTTAGAGAGAGATGCTAATCACTGGGTTTATGGGCTTGGAACTTGTTTCATGTACCTGATTTAATTGACATACGAACGACCTATGCAGGAAGGAAGACTGTTTGTTTGTATTGTAGCCTTCCTGTTGTAATCTCAGACACTGGGTTTGCCTGGAGATGTGAATGAGACAGAAACATTGTGTTTTGAAGCTACAGTATGTGATAAATTTATCAATAGTGAATGTTAATCTGATACCAAACGTCTGTGTCACAGGAAGGAGGATATTGTTTTATTGCACTTATATCCTTGTAAAATGTAATTTATTGGTATTTTGTAAAATAACCTGATTGGTTGGAGAAGACAGGGAGGGCTTACCCCCCTGTGGTACTGTGTGGAAAACTGACATAAAAAGGAGACCTGCGTGCCTCCAGAGTGTATTGTAACATCTTCTTCTGCTGAAAACATCTAATTGTATGCTGTTGCCCCTAGCAATAGGGAGGAGCCTTTTTAAAGGTTATTTGAGCAATAAACATCTTTGCCTCAAGAAGACTGCTTCATCTTGTGACCAACAGGGTTAGGCCAAACCTAGCCCCGTCCTCCGGCTGTCCAGGGAAGAACCTAGCGTCTCCAAGCTCCGCCTTCCGCCAGCTACCGGTAGAGGCCTAGCAAGTGGCTAGTGGGGATTCGTCAGCACCACACAGCTGTGGTAAGGCAGTGCGTCGGCACATACAAAGCAGAACCGTGGTTCCAAACGCCACGGCAGGTTAGGAGTTTGGTGGTGGCAGCAAGAACCCGCCCACAACGCAGTGGGTGGAGTCAGTAACAGGCGGTTACTGACGGTAAGCGGGAATCCCCTATGTGGTCAGGCCTCGTGCGGCTTGACCTTCCAATCTGTGCGCAGTCGACGGGACGCGGCAAGCGGCGAGTGCTTCCGTACGGTACCGTCCTGTCACAATTCTCTTTACATTATCTTGGTTGTACACATCCGTAAGGGGTACCTCTTCGTCTAATTTACAGTCAGCTATAAATCTCGCTGAGTCAACATTGGAGGGTAAACATGCCCTCAGCAATATCTGCCAGTCTTTGTTATTGGGCTCTACAGTATTTCCTAGCTCTCTAATGTACTTCTGGCTTGCAACTAGATCTTTCCTAGGATCAGGGAATTCAGACACCATTGATCTTAATTCCGTTCGGGAAAAGGGGCAGTGCATGGCGATGTGTCTGACAGGAGTGACTCCTGAAGTGTCAGTTTTCCCATTTGGTACTGCAATTACCCTAACGGGATTAAGTTCAATAACATCATTCTGAGTAGATTCTACAACATGTGGTGCAATGGTTTCAGCATATTGTACAGTGCCGTACTTACCAGTTGATACGACCTCACCTGTCCCTCCACTAGGGGCCTTTGATACTGCTCTTACTGGTTGGGACGTGCCCACTGTTGTTTCTGCTATGGTGGCTGCTAGAGAGAGTACCGATATTGTTGTGGGCTCATCCTCTTGGTCACAATCCTGGGAAAAGTTTAAAACAGGGTACAGCTTGCACGGGTTAGTATTAGCATCAACAATCTTAGTTACATTATTCTTAACATTTATACAGTTACTAAGTGCATGTTTATCATACACCAGTGTGCCATTCTCTGTAACCACCTTCTCTCCCGTTATGTATGGTGGTGGTGGAGCGGTGGCTATCAGTTTTCTGATAGGGTTAGATCCAGCCGCTTGAGCCAATCCTCTCTGTATTTCACCTTCCTGTTGCCATAACTGTAAATAATCATAATGTTTGATCCGTCTCTTTGCAGATTTAATGAGACATATCCTTCTCCTTAGATTTTGTAACACCTCAGGACTAAAACTGCCTACCCGTGGGAACTTTTCCCCGTCATGCACAGTCATTCTTTCCCATTCATCGCACAAAACCTCTGTGTGTGAACCGTATTTCTCACACATGATATACCTTGCCGACCCGATTGGTCGGTTTACTAAGTCAACCTGAACCGAGGTTGATCGCCCCCTACCTGAACAACTGGCCCCCATCTTTGCAGGTGTTGCTTTCACTACCTCTGACCTTCAAATCAGGGTCTTCAGCGAACCCTTACAAAAACCAAGATGTCCGGGGTAGGCCGGCGGCGGAAGTTTACCGAGTACCTCCACTCACTCCTCGCCCACGTTGGCCAGTACTGCAATCACTGACTCAGAGCTGCTGTACCCAACCTAGGGCCCCTATGAACCTTAATTTACTGGAACATGTGGATGTGATCCGAAGAGCACTTAACCCTTCCCAGTAACTATTGGTTGTTAGAGAATTCCCGAGTGACCAGCGAACCTCCCTTAAAATAAAATAAAAATTACACAAATCACGTTAGAATGTACAAATAGCGCTTATGACCACTCTAGCGTACGCAAATGGTACTGGGTCAAGTTACTAACTAATGCACACAATTACATGCGGTACAATCGTTCTGCACATAAGCAACTAATCTTATGTGCGGAGCGACCAGTGGAATCGAAAATTGTGGCTGCGAATTCCTTCAGCCAGAGCTTAATGGCCTATATGGGTACCGCACCAACCCTTCCTGGTGTTGTGCTTCTTTACTCTTTATCTATAGCGGACTTCCTAGTCTGCTGTACCTGGACCTCCTGGTCCGTGCTACAGTAGACCTCCTGGTCTGCTATACTCTAATGCTCTTCTTTTAATATGTTTAACAAGGGATGCCTCCCAAGCCACCGTGCCGTCACTTACACGTATGTAACTCACGAGAACTCGATGATTTCCTGTGGTTCCACCCAAAAATTAGAAACTTATATATATGTATACACACTCTTTCACCTCATATACTCTTTACTTTCATTTCTGCGCAGAAATCCCTTTCATTCAGTATCGCAGGCTAATCCAGAGGAGTTGCAACTAGAGAAGGATCTATTAGCTTAAAATTTTGGACACTGAGATTGATTTGCGCTATTATCGCGTTGCCTCCGTATCGCCTACTAAAACAATACTATCGTGTGATTTGTATTATGTGGGCGTACCCAGACGCTCCGTTGCGTAATATACGCTCCGTGCGTCGGCCCTTGCGTCGCGTACGCTAGTCCCGCCCTTTGTTAGAGACATGTGTACGCAAGCCAGATATATCCACAGAAATACAACTAACACGTTTATATCAAAGTAAATGATCTTTAACTGTAATCATTTACTGAACACCACACAGATCTTTCCTTGTATCTTTAGGTAAAGCCGTGTGCGTGTTTTACAATTTACTCCTTAACGTATTAATATCACTTTTAACTACAAATAGCAACAAATCTTTCTCAGCACGTTATCAATTATAAATGGCAAGCAGGTGAGATGTGAAAATACACAAATAAAAAAAAGAAATGCAGGTGTGTGCGCGTGTTGCGTACGCAAAACAGAGATAAACAGTTTTTAAAAGACAATAGCGTTTTGTTCTTACCTTCCGGTTCCGGATTCCACCAGCACTCCTACAGCGTAGCGATGCAGACGCTTATCTAGTCAGCACTACTGTATCCCTCACCACCAATACGGATACGAAGGGATACTGCCTTCCCGCCCTTGCTGACAGATAAAGTCTGTGTTCGCTAGTGCGGATATGTGGAGGACGGACGAGCCGCCAATTGATAAAGCTAAATATTTATCTTATAACATTCACTATATGTGGGTAAGAGACTCAGTACGCAATTGGCGTATGGGGTACTGTAAGGGTACGCACTTAGTGTAGCAGACGCTTAGCCGTGGTCGAGACGCACATGCAGCACGCTAGCTCACAGCTTAACGCTTGGTGTCGAGCACGCTATGGGCGGCCGACTACCGTAATGCTACGCTACCAGCGTAGCGGACGCTCGTGACCACGAGGGGAACACGAGCGGCGCAGACGCTCACGGGATGACACTCAGTAAACCTTGTATGCAACACACTGAAAGATTGGGTTTGTACTGTAAATCTTACTACTGAAATACTGTAGCGATATAATGCTGCTTAATCTTGTTAATACAAAAGCTGCTTGAGCGATCGAGACGCTCCGAATACCCTCAGTAATGTAATAAACACACAATACCTTGCTAAGGTTTCAACACCTTTACTAACAATATCTAGCTATGTAAAAAGGGGAAAACAGTTAACAGTTCATACACTACAGGCTAACATCAATATCTAAGCAGAATAACTACACATATACAGTATACAACAGTTTAACAATAACATAGAGAGAGAGAATATGGCAAATACAAACAGAGAATAAGTTGGTCACAGAGAATAACTTACACACATGGGAATGAATCGCCTGCGCTATCTGGATATCCAGCTCCCAGTTAATCAGTGATGAAAACCGTTGTGGAGAGAAGACTGAGCTGGCCAGGCTGGCTGTTCTTATATACACTGCGTACAGTACACTACAAAGGGACCTATAATCTCATTGCTCATTGGACACAGGAATGTCTCCCCGCATTATAACAAAAGGTCATAGGTTAGTTTGAACAGCTGGGCTGTGACTATATCGAACTGCTCAGGTGGGAGGGAATCTCAGGATTCCCGCCGCATGGATAATGAACCGCAAATATAGTAAATGTCCAGAAACTACTAATAGACATAACTATACGCAGGAGCGATTAATCTTTACCTAACCAGCACCAGATTGTTTCTAATAAAATGTTCTTTAGTTAGGTACCAAACACCACTGCTCAAACCCTGTCTGACCCTTCGTATCATGCAAAGAGGAATTCCTCTGTCCAGGGTCAAGTTACAATAAACAAACTTACAGTTATTATTAAGGGGAACATTACCTATAAAACATACCATTTGAATTTATTATGTAACGATTGAGTCACCCGCTAGACGTACACAAACTCTACCGTAAATGCACATACCACGCACCAATGCGCACGGCCATAGAAGCTCCATTACGCAACTGCGAATATGCGCACGCACGGGAGAGAATGTGCACGTGCAGCGGGCAATCGCATGGGGTGAATATATGGCAACGTGTAGCATGATATTTTTCCGACTTTGACAAGCTGCTGCGTAGCTGCCATATCGGGTATTTCAGTCAGCGTGCTACTCCTATATTCCTATACCTGAGGGGTCTAGGTGTATCAGTTTTTTCTGTATAATATAGGATTTGTTTCACAAGATATACTTGCTGTGTATTATTACTTGCGATTTAGTCACCCTATATATCTCTTGAACTCCCGGTTTGTGCTGTCACAGTCACACTTCACTGGGTGTTCTTGCTAGGTATATAACTGCTAAGACTTGTACCAGGTTGCCCGATATTGTGCTCATTAGTATGTCAGCTACACATGGCAACGGAGCTGGGGCTTCTCCCACATTCCGTGGTGGTGATGCTGCAGACGCATTAGAGGAAAATATGGCAGCTGAGAGTTCAGGTTCAGGGGGTTCCTTACCCCCCAGTGGGTCTGTAGCACTGGGAGCATCACAGGACCCACCTTGGGCTACCTTTTCGACGCTGTTAAACACGCTTGTAACTAAATTGGCGCCCCCTGTGCCAATGCAGCAGTTTATGGTCCCTGCTATTAATCCGCCATGGGCAGGTCAAATCTCCACTCAGTTACAGCATTTGAACCGGTCATTGACTAAATCTAAGTGTCACTCTCGCCCGCCTAAGACTAAGTCGTCTTCTAAACGGGCCGTTACCTCCTCCCAATCCACTGCTATCCCAGACACGTCCTCTGAGGAGGATGGTGCATATACGGATCCCACAGACACTGACTCAGATGTTTTTGATGGGGAAGGGAAATAATTGGTGGATGTCCCGGATTTGATTGAGGCAATTAGGCTCATCCTTCAGGTGTCTGATGATCCTGAGCCTGAGGCTGTCTCTAAAAAGCCGTATAGGTTTAAACATAAGAAGGTGGTTAAACAAGTTTTACCTAATTCTGAACACCTGGTTGACATATGTCAGGATTCCTGGGAAAATCCGGGGACAAAATTCACACCAAATAAGAGACTGTTGGCTCGCTATCCTCTCTCTGCAGAGATAAGTAAGAATTGGGAAACTCCTCCGCCTGTAGATTCTCATGTGGCGCGCATGGTAGTTTCCTCTGCTCTGCTAGTAACTACCGTCACCTCTCTGAAGGAACTGACGGATAGACGTGTGGACGGTTGTTTGAAAGCGATTTACACCCTAACAGGGGCTGTACATAGGCCAACAATTGCAGCGGTATGGGCTGCTGAAACTGTTGAGGCGTGGGCTCAGGAGCTTGAGGCGGAACTGCCTTCCAACGCATCTGAGCATGCTCGACAATGTCTCTCATATATTACCACGGCTTCTCTGTACCTTAAGGAGGCGGCCTCCAATGCCGGGTTGCTGGCGGCCAAGGCTGCTACTACGTCCGTCTTGGCCAGACGTATCCTTTGGTTGAGATCCTGGTCGGTGGATATGGATTCCAAGAAAACTCTGGAGGTGCTTCCTTTCAAGGGAGACATTCTCTTTGGAGAAGACCTCAATAAGATTGTGGCTGATCTGGCTACTGCTAAAACAGCTTGCCTACCTAGTACGGCTCCTTCCGCACAGAAGGCTAAAAGTACTTTCCCTCTGGCCTTTCGTCCTTCAGGTAAAGCAAAAGGTCAGGCTTCCAGACCTGCAAAGCCCAGACCGAAGCGTGCCTGGGCTGCCCGTCAGCCTGCTTCCAAAACTGACAAGCCTGCCGCATGACGGGATGGGCCTCCCTCTGGTGGATCCCAGGGTGGGGGGCCGACTTCTAGGTTTTGCCTAGGAATGGTTGAAGACCACTTAAGATACCTGGGTAAGGGAAGTCGTCACTCGACGTTACGCCATACCCTTCAAGAATTGTCCCCCTCATCGATTGTGCCTGACAGATGTGCCTCCGGATCCGGCAAAAGCAAACACTTTGCACTCGGTGGTACATTCCCTCCTGACCACAGGAGTGGTGGTACAGGTGCCTCTAGCTCAGAGAGGCAAGGGGTACTATTCACCGCTGTTCCTAGTCCCGAAACCAAACGGGTCCTCACGGCCTATTCTCAATCTGAAGTCCTTGAACAAGCGTGCGGGTCTCCAAGTTCCGTATGGAAACTCTGCGTTCTATTGTTCTGGCCTTAAAGCTTGGGGACTTTATGGTCTCCCTGGACATACAGGATGCCTACCTGCATATTCCTATTGCGGTGTCTCATCAGCAGTACCTGAGGTTTGTGGTGGGCAACCTCCATTACCAATTTTGGGCTTTACCCTTTGGTTTGACAACGGCTCCCCGAATTTTCACCAAATTTATGGCGGTCATGACAGCTACAATCCACCGTCAAGAGGTCAGGATCCTACCGTATTTGGACGATTTGTTGATCCTGGCAAATTTCCCAGAACTTCTCCTGTGTCATCTCGATCTGACGGTCCAGTGCATGAAAGCCCACGGGTGGCTGATCAACTGGAAGAAATCCTCCCTGGTTCCTGCTCGGAGCATGGTACACCTGGGAGCGTTATTGGACACTCACAACCAGCGGTTGTTCCTGTCTCAGGAGAAAGTCCTGAAACTTCAGGACAGGATTCGATGCTTCCTATCTCGTCCGCAAGTGTCGATTCATTCGGCAATGCAAGTGCTAGGTCTCATGGTGTCGGCTTTCGACATGGTGGAGTATGCTCAATTCCATTCTCGCCCTCTGCAGAAGTTGATTCTGTCCAAGTGGGATGGCCTGCCTCACCGGATTAGATCTCACATGATCTCCTTGTCTCCAGAGGTCCGCCTGTCACTGAGCTGGTGACTTCAGGACCAACAATTGAGCAGAGGCCATCCCTTCTGGATATCCAACTGGGACCTGCTGACGACGGATGCTAGTCTGAGAGGTTGGGGCGCGGTGTTGGAACAACACTCTCTCCAGGGTCGGTGGACCAAGGAGGAGTCACTACTCTCGATAAACATTCTGGAATTGCGGGCAGTGTTCAATGCGTTGACAATGGCCCAGCATCTGATACAGAACAGACCTGTTCAAGTACAATTGGACAACGCCACCATGGTGGTGTACATCAATCATCAAGGCGGCACCCGAAGCCGCATGGCAATGATGGAAGTATCACGGATTCTTCAGTGGGCAGAGCGCCATCTGCCGGCCATATCCGCAGTGTTCATTACGGGCATTCTGAACTGGGAAGCGGACTATCTCAGTTGTCAGAACGTACACGCCGGACAGTGGAGCCTCCATCAGGAGGTGTTTCAACTTCTCGTGGACACGTGGGGCCTTCTAGTTGTGGATCTGATGGCATCTCGACACAATCGCAAGGTTCCGGTCTTCGGAGCAAGGACAAGCTATCCTCAAGCAGCGTTCGTGGACGCTCTGTCAATTCCATGGAACTTTCAGCTGCCGTATGTGTTACCTCTGGTGTCACTCCTGCCCAGAGTAATACGGAAGTTCAAGCAAGAAGGAGGAAACCTACTTCTGGTCTCTCCAGCATGGCCCAGGCGGCACTGGTTCTCCGATCTACAGGGCCTCTCGCTGGATCGTCCCCTTTTACTTCCACAACGTCCAGACCTCCTCGTTCAGGGTCCTTGTGTTTACCAGGAATTAGCCCGTCTGGCTTTGATGGCATGGCTCTTGAAGCTTCCATCCTGAGGGCCAAGGGTTTTTCTGAGGCAGTCATTCAAACTATGTTAAAGGCCCGTAAGCCGGCTTCTGCTCAGATCTACCATAGGGTCTGGAATGCTTACTTTACTTGGTGTGCGTCTCACAATCATGACGTTTTCAAGTTTAGTATGGCCAAACTATAGGCCTTTCTACAACAAGGCCTGGACTTAGGCCTGCGTCTGGCCTCCCTCAAGGTTCACATCTCTGCCTTGCCGGTTTGGTTTCAGAGAAAGATTGCTACCCTACCTGATGTCCATACATTCACTCAGGGTGTGTTGCAGATTCAGTCTCCTTATGTGCCACCTGTGGCCCCTTGGGATCTGTCAGTGGTTTTGGAGGCCTTACAAGAGTCTCCGTTTGAGCCTCTTGCCTCTGCTGACCTTAAGTGGCTTTCCCTTAAGGTGTTATTCTTGCTGGCTATTGCTTCAGCTAGAAAGCTCTTGGATTTGGGTGTCTTATCCTGTAAGTCTCCCTATTTGATTTTTCACCGTGACTGGGCGGTTGTTAGAACGCGGCCAGGTTATTTACCCAAGGTGGTGTCTTCCTTCCACCTTAACCAGGAGATTGTGGTTCTGGCATTTAATTCTCCTGAGTTGTCTACTAAAGAGCGGTCTTTGGATGTAGTACGGGCTCTCCGTATCTATGTGAAGAGAACATCCTCCATTAGGAAATCTGATTCTCTTTTCGTGTTGTTTGGTTTTCACAAACGTGGCTGGCCTGCTTCCAAGCAGACTCTGGCCAGATAGATTAGAATGGTGCTTGCACATGCTTATGTACATACTGGTCGTCCAGTTCCTGCTACCATCAAAGCCCATTCTTCTTGGTCGGTTGGACCTTCTTGGGCGGCACACCGTGGTGAGTCCCTTGAACAATTGTGCAAGGCGGCTACGTGGTCCTCTGGGAACACGTTCATTAGGTTCTATGCCTTCGATTCTTCCGCCTCCCAGGATGCTTCCTTTGGACGTCGGGTTCTTGTGCCCGCTACAGTGCGTTCCCTCCCATAAGGAACTGCTTTAGGACATCCCCGATTTTAATCCTTGTGGAGCCCAGTGTACCCCACAGCAGAAAATGAGATTTATGGTAAGAACTTACCATTGTTAAATCTCTATTTGCGAGGTACACTGGGCTCCACAAGGCGCCCACCCTGACGCACTTAGCTCCTTTGGGTTGGTATGGCATAGCCGCTGACACCCTCTCCTGTGGTGAGTTTGTGGTGTAATTGACTACGAGCAATTGTCGTCTCTGGTACCTGCTACTGCATTGGGCTGGTTAACGAAACTGAGCTCCTGTGCACGGAGGTGGGGTTATAGAGGAGACGGCGCTGTGCATCTTGGGAACAGTCAAAGCTTTGAGCCTGTTGGTGCAGCGGATCAAGATCCTACTCTACACTCCGATGTTAATCCTTGTGGAGCCCAGTGTACCTCGCAGAAAGAGATTTAACAACGGTAAGTTCTTACCATAAATCAAATTTTTTCTTGAAGCTACAGGAAAGAAAATTTGTTAGGTGCACTCAACTCTTTCTCTCCCTCTGTCCCTCCCTTTATAAAAGGAGACTCTGCAGCCATATTGTGTAAAAAGGTGACTCTACTGCTGTAATGTGTAAAAGGGGGACTCTGCCTGCCATAATGTGTAAAAAGGGGACTCTGTTGCTGTAATGTGTAAAAAGGGGACTCTGCTGCCATAATGTGTTAAAAGGGGACTCTGCTGCTGTAATGTCTAAAAAGGGGGACTCTGCTGCCTTATTGTGTAAAAAGGGGACTCTGCCTGCTAATGTGTAAAAGGAGTACTCTGCCTGCCATAATATGTAAAAGGGGGGACTCTGCCTGCCGTAATGTGTAAAAGAGGCTCTACCTTGTGTAAAGTGTGTAAGTGGTGCCACTGTGCGGCGTAATTTGAATAATGGAGACTACTGTACGGCGTAATATGAATCAGTATTATTTTGTGGCCCTGCCCCTTCCCCTTCCCCCTGAAGCTGTGCCCCTATATTTTTGTCACACTGGACATATTTGAAATATGGAGGGGGGGGGGGAGGAGGCGCCAATGCTGTTTCTTGCACACAGCACTGAAATGTCTAGTTACGACACTGGTCCTCACTTTAATGCTACAAAGTGAAGTACAACCAGATTCTGTGCATAGAAGATCTGAATAACAGAGAGAGACAGCCTAACAGAAACAGAGGTTAAAGTCAGCAGTCACACTACCAATCAGTCACACCAATCAGAAAGTGTGTATATATATATATATGTGTATATATATATATATATATATATATATTTCTCTGACGTCCTAGTGGATGCTGGGAACTCCGTAAGGACCATGGGGAATAGACGGGCTCCGCAGGAGACTGGGCATTCTAAAAGAAAGATTAGGTACTATCTGGTGTGCACTGTCTCCTCCCTCTATGCCCCTCCTCCAGACCTCAGTTAGATTTCTGTGCCCGGCCGAGCTGGATGCACACTAGGGGCTCTCCTGAGCTCCTAGAAAGAAAGTATATTTTAGTTTTTTTATTTTACAGTGAGACCTGCTGGCAACAGGCTCACTGCAACGAGGGACTAAGGGGAGAAGAAGCGAACCTACCTGCTTGCAGCTAGCTTGGGCTTCTTAGGCTACTGGACAGCATTAGCTCCAGAGGGATCGACCGCAGGACCCGTCCTTGGTGTTCGTTCCCGGAGCCGCGCCGCCGTCCCCCTTACAGAGCCAGAAGCATGAAGATGGTCCGGAAAATCGGCGGCAGAAGACTTCAGTCTTCACCAAGGTAGCGCACAGCACTGCAGCTGTGCGCCATTGCTCCTCATGTACACCTCACACTCCGGTCACTGATGGGTGCAGGGCGCTGGGGGGGGGGGGGGGCGCCCTGAGGGCAATATAAACACCTTGGCTGGCAAAATAATCACAATATATAGCCCCAGAGGCTATATATGTGATAAATACCCCTGCCAGAATCCATAAAAAAGCGGGAGAAAAGTCCGCGAAAAAGGGGCGGAGCTATCTCCCTCAGCACACTGGCGCCATTTTCTCTTCACAGTGCAGCTTGAAGACAGCTCCCCAGGCTCTCCCCTGTAGTTTTCAGGCTCAAAGGGTTAAAAAGAGAGGGGGGGGGCACTAAATTTAGGTGCAATATTGTATATACAAGCAGCTATTGGGGAAAATTCACTCAGTTATAGTGTTAATCCCCACATTATATAGCGCTCTGGTGTGTGCTGGCATACTCTCTCTCTGTCTCCCCAAAGGGCTTTGTGGGGTCCTGTCCTCAGTCAGAGCATTCCCTGTGTGTGTGCGGTGTGTCGGTACGGCTGTGTCGACATGTTTTGATGAGGAGGCTTATGTGGTGACGGAGCAGATGCCGATAAATGTGATGTCGCCCCCTGTGGGGCCGACACCAGAGTGGATGGATAGGTGGAAGGTATTAACCGACAGTGTCAACTCCTTACATAAAAGGCTGGATGACGTAACAGCTATGGGACAGCCAGCTTTTCAGCCCGCGCCTGCCCAGGCGTCTCAAAGGCCATCACGCTCCCTCAGATGGCAGACACAGATGTCGACACGGAGTCTGACTCCAGTGTCGACGAGGTTGAGACATATACACAATCCACTAGGAACATCCGTGACTTGATCCCGGCAATAAAAAATGTGTTACACATTTCTGACATTAATCCAAGTACCACTAAAAAAGGGTTTTATGTTTGGGAAGAAAAAGCAGGCAGTGTTTTGTTCCCCCATCAGATGAGTGAATGAAGTGTGTGAAAAAGCGTGGGTTCCCCCGATAAGAAACTGGTAATTTCTAAAAAGTTACTTTTGGCGTACCCTTTCCCGCCAGAGGATAAGTTACGCTGGGAGATATCCCCTAGGGTGGATAAGGCGCCCACACGTTTGTCAAAAAAGGTGGCACTGCCGTCTTAGGATACGGCCACTTTGAAGGTACCTGTTGATAAAAAGCAGGAGGCTATCCTGAAGTCTGTATTTACACACTCAGGTACTAGACTGAGACCTGCAGATATTGCTGCTGCAGCGTGGTCTGTGACCCTGTCAAACAGGGATACTAGTTTGCTAACATAAGAGCATATTAAAGACGTCGTCTTATATATGAAGGATGCACAGAGGGATATTTTACCGGCTGGCATCCAGAATTAATATAATGTCCATTCTGTCAGGAGGGTATTAGAGACCCGACACTGGACAGGTGATGCTGACTTTAAAAGGCACATAGATCTGCCTTATAAGGGTGAGGAATTGTTTGCGGATGGTCTCTGGGACCTCGTATCCACAGCAACAGCTGGGAAGAAAATTTTTTACCTCAGGTTTCCTCACAGCCTAAGAAAGCACTGTATTATCAGGTACAGTCCTTTCGGCTTCAGAAAAGCAAGTGGGTCAAAGGCGCTTCCTTTCTGCACAGAGGCAAGGGAAGAGGGAAAAAGCTGCTCCAGTCAGCCAGTTTCCAGAATCAAAATTCTTCCCCCGCTTCCTCTGAGCCCACCGCATGACGCGGGGGCTCCACAAGCGTAGCCAAGTACGGTGGGGGGCCGCCTCAAAAATTTCAGCGATCAGTGGGCTCGCTCACAGGATCCCTGGATCCTTCAAGTAGTATCTCAGGGGTACAAGCTGGAATTCGAGATGTCTCCCCCCCGCCGTTTTCCTCAAATCTGCCTTGCCGACAACTCCCTCGGGCAGGGAGGCTTTGCTAGAGGCAATTCACAAGCTGTATTCCCAGCAGGTGATAGTCAAGGTGCCCCTACTTCAACAAGGAGGGGGTTACTATTCCACACTGTTTGTGGTACCGAAACCGGACGGTTCGGTGAGACCCATTTTAAATTTGAAATCCTTGAACACATACATAAAAAAATTCTAGTTCAAGATGGAATCGCTCAGGGCGGTTATTGCAAGCCTGGACGAGGGGGATTACATGGTATTCCTGGACATCAAGGATGCTTACCTGCATGTCCCCATTTACCATCCTCACCAGGAGTACCTCAGATTTGTGGTACAGGATTGCCATTACGAATTCCAGACACTGCCGTTTGGACTGTCCACGGCACCGAGGGTGTTTACCAAGGTAATGGCAGAAATGATGATACTCCTTCGAAAAAAGGGAGTTTTAATTATCCCGTACATGGACGTTCTCCTTATAAGGGCGAGGTCCAAGGAGCAGTTGTTGGTCCGAATAGCACTATCTCGGGAAGTGCTACAACAGCACGGATGGATTCTAAACATTCCACAGCTGGTTCCTTCCACACGCCTACTGTTCCTGGGGATGGTTCTGGACACAGAACAGAAAAAAGTGTTTCTCCCGCAGGAGAAAGCCAAGGAGCTGTCATCTCTAGTCAGAGACCTCCTGAAACCAAAACAGGTATCGGTGCATCACTGCACACGAATCCTCGGAAAAATGGTAGCTTCATACGAAGCAATTCCATTCGGCAGGTTCCATGCAAGAACCTTTCAGTGGGACCTCTTGGACAAGTGGTCGGGATCGCATCTTCAGATGCATCGGCTAATAACCCTGTCTCCAAGGACCAGGGTGTCTCTGCTGTGGTGGCTGCAGAGTGCTCTTCTTCTAGAGGGCCGCAGATTCGGCATACAGGACTGGGTCCTGGTGACCACGGATTCCAGCCTTCGAGGCTGGGGGGCAGTCACACAGGGAAGAAATTTCCAAGGACTTTGGTCAAGTCAGGAGTCGTCCCTACACATAAATATTCTGGAACTGAGGGCCATTTACAATGCCCTAAGTCAGGCAAGGCCCCTGCTTCAAAACCAGCCAGTGCTGATCCAATCGGACAACATCACGGCAGTCGCCCATGTAAACCGACAGGGCGGCACAAGAAGCAGGATGGCGATGGCAGAAGCCACAAGGATTCTCCGATGGGCGGAAAATCACATCTTAGCACTGTCAGCAGTGTTCATTCCGGGAGTGGACAACTGGGAAGCAGACTTCCTCAGCAGACGCGACCTACACCCGAGAGAGTGGGGACTTCATCCAGAAGTCTTCCAACTGTTGGTAAACCGTTGGGAAAGGCCACAGGTGGACATGATGGCGTCCCGCCTCAACAAAAAGATAAAGAGAATTGCGCCAGGTCAAGGGACCATCAGGCGATAGCTGTGGACGCTCTAGTGACACCGTGGGTGTACCAGTCGGTTTATGTGTTCCCTCCTCTGCCTCTCATACCAAAGGTACTGAGGATAATAAGAAGGCGAGGAGTAAGAACGATACTCGTGGTTCCGGATTGGCCAAGAAGAGCTTGTTACCCAGAACTTCAAGAAATGATATCAGAGGACCCATGGCCTCTACCGCTCAGACAGGATCTGCTACAGCAGGGGCCCTGTCTGTTCCAAGACTTACCGCGGCTCCGTTTGACGGCATGGCGGTTGAATTCCGGATCCTAAAGGAAGAGGGCTTTCCGGAGGAAGTCATTCCTACACTGATAAAAGCCAGGAAAGAAGTAACCGCAAACCATTATCACCGTATTTGGCGAAAATATGTTGCGTGGTGTGAGGCCAGGAAGGCCCCTACAGAGGAATTTCAGCTGGGTAATTTTCTGCACTTCCTACAGTCGGGAGTGACTATGGGCCTAAAATTGGGTTCCATTAAGGTCCAGATTTCGGCTCTGTCGATTTTCTTCCAGAAAGAACTGGCTTCAATGCCTGAAGTTCAGACATTTGTAAAGGGAGTGCTACATATTCAGCCCCCTTTTGTGCCTCCTGTGGCACCTTGGGATCTCAACGTGGTGTTGAGTTTCCTGAAATCACATTGGTTTGAGCCACTTAAAACTGTGGATCTGAAATATCTCACGTGGAAAGTGGTCATGTTATTGGCCTTGGCTTCGGCCAGGCGTGTGTCAGAATTGGCGGCTTTGTCATGTAAAAGCCCTTATCTGATTTTCCATATGGATAGGGCAGAATTGAGGACTCGTCCCCAGTTTCTCCCTAAGGTGGTATCAGATTTTCACTTGAACCAACCTATTGTAGTGCCTGCGGCTACTAGGGGCTTGGAAGATTCCAAGTTACTGGACGTAGTCAGGGCCTTGAAAATTTATGTTTCCAGGACGGCTGGAGTCAGGAAAACTGACTCGCTTTTTATGCTGTATGCACCCAACAAACTAGGTGCTCCTGCTTCTAAGCAGACTATTGCTCGCTGGATTTGTAGCACAATTCAGCTGGCGCATTCTGCGGCTGGATTGCCGCATCCTAGATCAGTAAAAGCCCATTCCACGAGGAAAGTGGGCTCTTCTTGGGCGGCTGCCCGAGGGGTCTCGGCTTTACAACTTAGCCGAGCTGCAACTTGGTCAGGGGCAAACACGTTTGCTAAATTCTACAAATTTGATACCCTGGCTGAGGAGGACCTTGAGTTCTCTCATTCGGTGCTGCAGAGTCATCCGCACTCTCCCGCCCGTTTGGGAGCTTTGGTATAATCCCCATGGTCCTTACGGAGTTCCCAGCATCCACTAGGACGTCAGAGAAAATAAGATTTTACTCACCGGTAAATCTATTTCTCGTAGTCCGTAGTGGATGCTGGGCGCCCATCCCAAGTGCGGATTGTCTGCAATACTTGTATATAGTTATTCCTAACTAAAGGGATATTGTTGAGCCATCTGTTGAGAGGCTCAGTTATATTTCATACTGTTAACTGGGTATAGTATCACGAGTTATACGGTGTGATTGGTGTGGCTGGTATGAGTCTTACCCGGGATTCAAAATCCTTCCTTATTGTGTCAGCTCTTCCGGGCACAGTATCCTAACTGAGGTCTGGAGGAGGGGCATAGAGGGAGGAGCCAGTGCACACCAGATAGTACCTAATCTTTCTTTTAGAGTGCCCAGTCTCCTGCGGAGCCCGTCTATTCCCCATGGTCCTTACGGAGTTCCCAGCATCCACTACGGACTACGAGAAATAGATTTACCGGTGAGTAAAATCTTATTATATATATCACAAAACAACACTTTTACGCTTATCTTGCGCTACAATAAGTGCAGCACCTCTAGAATAACCCTTCTGCTGGAACAGGGTTCAAAAGATAGAAACAAATCCAAATTCAGATGGCGCATACAATTGATCTGATTAAAAATCAAATTCAACCAGCAACCTAATATAATAAAAATTTATTGTGCAATCAGACATTCAATAAACTTATTAAAACAGATAAAAGAACATCAATTGTGCCCTTTTTTTGTATGGGGCTGCCATGTGTAGAAGAGATCTTGATGTTTATATATATATATATATATATATATATTTATATATATATATATATATATATATATATACTCCCCACGGACCGGCACTCCCTCCTCCACTTGAAAACTGGCTCCGTTGCCCTCCAGGGAAATCCACACAAACAATGAAAGAGAGGCGGCACTCGGAGACTTTAAAGTGTAAATATTGTATTCCACAAATGAACCAGGTTCATTTGTGGAATACAATATTTACACTTTAAAGTCTCCGAGTGCCGCCTCTCTTTCATTGTTTATATATATATATATATATATATATATATATATTATTTATATATATATATATATATATATATACACTGGTGAAAACATCCGGCACTCAGTGTAAAAAAGTAAATGCCTGGGTGCCCTCCTGAAAATCATACAGTAGCATATCCTTCCCCACCTGTGGCTCAGGTGTATGCGGCAAAGGAAAAGAGGCGACACTCCAAGGTCTTTGTTAAGTACAAACGTGTTCATGGCAATAAAAGAGACATGGCCTGCCATGTCTCTTTTATTGCCATGAACACATTTGTACTTTTTCCACCATGATTTGAATACAAGCTTTAACAAAGACCTTGGAGTGCCGCCTCTTTTCTTTGCCGCATACACCTGAGCCACAGGTGGGGAAGGATATGCTACTATATATATATATATATATATATATATATATATACACACAAACACGAGGAACTACTGCACTCACCATTCCCAGGGGTTGGGGTGCGGTGGGCTGTGACCACCAAACTCAAATATACCAAACAGAAAACCCAGCACTCTCCTAAGCAGCTTCATTCACCTTAATGCTTTAATGTTACATCTAAATAAACAATGGGGTTTTGGTTTATGAATTGTACAATGCATGTAAGCTTGCGGCCCACTCCACGGGACCCCATTTCACCGCAAGTCCTACTCTATCACAAACTTTCACATTGATTTTATAGAAACCTAGCAACTGCTGTCTCATAGAGGAAAATGTGCTTTTCTGGTTTAGAGCTTACCTGCCACACTTATGGCTTTTAAAAGGTAAGACAGTCACCAACACAAATAACACAACTACACAAGTGTGCTTACCTGGTTTACAGCTCACCTGCCAACAGACTACTGGCTTTCAAAGTGAGACAGTCACCAACACACTTACATAGCAGCTGATCCAGGTTAAAGGTAAATGAGCTTAGGGGTGCATGAGAGAGAGATATGGTCACAAATGGGCCAATTAAAAATTAACCCTGTTATACAAACAAACACGAGGAACCACTGCACTCACCATTCCCAGGGGTTGGGGTGCGGTGGGCTGTGACCACCAAACTCAAATATACCAAACAGAAAACCCAGCACCCAGTTTATTTAGATGTAACATTAAAGCATTAAGGTGAATGAAGCTGCTTAGGAGAGTGCTGGGTTTTCTGTTTGGTGTATATATATATATATATATCCGTTGGCAATCCTGCACTCTTATCAAAGCTAAAGAGTTCATCAAGTGGTGGGTGCTCCTAATGGGCCGATTAGGTCCACTTATGTACCACAAAGAGTTCCAAAGGGATTGGAAGGTGCACTCCAACAAATAAATATTCGTTGTTACTCTTCATTAGATCACCATTTGCTTTTATTGTCGACGTTTCGGTCTGGTCACAGGCCTATATCAAGACAGATGATGCATCTTGTCATTTGGTCACAATTTTGAAAAATGAAAATAATCTGCAAATAGACAGCAATATACAGTTACAAGCAATAAGCCTCACCGGCCCCTATGGGTACCAATTGACTACAACAACGGACCCGCCACCATTATTACCTCTGGAAATATATATGTACAGTGCCAGATTAATGTCCACATGGGCCTGGAGCTGAAATTTATGAAGGGCCTATTATGTGTTGCTGCAGCAGAGCCGAGGGGGTCGGGGGGTAGACAGGGTTTATGTCATCCCGAGCCCACCACTCTCAGCGGCCAACCCTGTGCCTGCCGCCAACCACCGACCGATTGCAGGTATTATTATTTTTTATTATGAAAAGAAGTTCAGCTGTCGGAGTGCCCTGCCCCCATGTGTTCAATGGTTTCCTCCAACTCTCCTACCATGCACCTGGAAGCGAAGTATCCAACACGGCCAACTCACATCAGCAGCGGGCACTGATTTACATTTGCATTAAAGGAGACCACATAGAAGGAGCAGCGATGGATGGCTACGCTCTCCTGCCACATTAGCGAGCACAACCATCACATTACAGGAGAACCATTACAGCCCCAACGGTGGGTATCCATCTGCACTATCCGAAGGTGACAAGTGCAGCTCTGCGATGTCTCTATAGAGCAGAAGAAGACTTCAAACGTAGACTTTATCTGCCACAATTTGAATTAAAAGGAAGACTGTGGAGTAGTGCAAGGGAAATTTATTAGAATGGTCAGTGCTGTTGTTATAATGTGAGGGCATAAGGCAGGGGTGGGGAACCTTTTTTCTACCAAGGGCCATTTGGATATTTATAAAATCCTTCGAGGGCCATACAAGTCTGCCCCCGCGCGTGCCAAAAAAATGAGTGTGGCCAGTTAAAATGGGACGGAATACACATATGCCCCCAATAGTGCAGTGCCAGATCCACAATTGCCCCTCACAGTGCCAGGTATACAAATGCCCCTCACAGTGCCAGGTATACAGATGTCCCCACAGTTCCAGGTATACAAATGCCCCTCACAGTGCCAGGTATACAGATGCCCACACAGTGCCAGGTATACAGATGCCCCTCACAGTGCCAGGTATACAGATGTCCCCACAGTGCCAGGTATACAGATGCCCCCACAGTGCCAGGTATACAGATGTCCCCATAGTGCTAGGTATACAGATGCCCCCACAGTGCCAGGTATACAAATGCCCCTCAGTGCCAGGTATACAGATGCCCCCACAGTGCCAGGTATACAGATGCCCCCCCCCCCCATCCCCGCTTACCGCTCCTTTCGGCGGGGACACGGAGAAGAGCGCGGCTATGTTAGGCGGCGGCGGCGTTAAGACTTGAAACCAGCCGCTGGTTCGAGAGCCAATCAGAGCTCGCGGACCGGCAGCCGCGGCTCCTGATTGGCTGCCGATCCGCGAGCTCTGAGCGGCTGGTTTCAAGTCCTACACGCCGCCGCCCGACAATAGCCGCGCTCTCCTCCGTGTGGTGACAGCTGAGACACGCTGCAGCCGGACTGTGCGGCGGCGTGTCTCACTGAGAGGAGCGGGTAGGCCAGACCAAACGGCTTCGCGGGCCTTATACGGCCCGCGGGCCGGAGGTTCCCCACCCCTGGCAAAAGGGAAAATCTGTAACCAACAGCTAAAACATAGGGGGTGATTCAGACCTGATCAGGTAGTAACTGCGCATGTGTATGCACCGCCATGCGCACGCGTGTCGGACAGCAACAACGGGGATATAGCTGGTCAGCGATGGGATGGTGCGAAAAATCCATTTGCACGGGCGTTCGCAAGGTGATTGACAGGAGGAGGCCGTTTGTGGGTAGCAACTGATCATGTATTGGGAGTGTCCGGTAAAATGCAGGCGTGTCCAAGCATTTTCAGGGAGGGTGTGTGATGTCAGCTCCGGCCCTGATCAGCCTGTTCTCATCACACTGTAGGAGCAAGTCCTGGGCTGCGCAGAGACTGCACAAAGTGGATTTTTGCAGCTCGGCATACACATGGGATCGCACACTTGCACGGCAAATTTACACTCTCCTTGGAGGCGGCGACTATCTGAACGCAGGACAGCAAAATAAGCAGCCCAGCGATTAGGTCTGAATCACCCCCAGCCCCATAGCGTATAAGCACTATGGACATTTGTTTACATTGTATTGAATAAATATATATAAATAAAACCCAGCAAAACTGTAAACAATAGGCCAATAATGTCACAGATTAAGCAGACATACTGTAACTTTCAATATTGTGATTTCTGGTGAAAACACAGGTGGCAGTGTGAGGATGGCAAATGAGAGGATCTTTTGGCAATCGGGGACACAGCTGCAGATGGACCAGGGGCGGAGCTTAGCGAGGTCTGGGGTTGGAGCTTATTTCGAACCTGGGTGTGATGAGCTTCGACCCGACAGCATGGAAGTGAAGGAGGCGGCTATTTTGCACAGCTGCTGGCAGCTTGAGCGGGGTTAGGCAGAGCTTTGCCTGGCCCTGACAGGACTCGAATGGGAGAGTGCTATTGGTGATGACAGGAGAACATTTTTTTTTCTGTCATCACTATCTGAGCTGCAGGGAACTCTGTGGGCCTATTTTCAATGGCGGGCTTGGAGCTACAGCTCTATCCACCCCATTGTTAATCCGGCCCTGTGTATGTATGTATGTATGTATATATATATATATATATATATATATATATATATATATACATACATACAATATGAGCACATTTTTCAACAACTCAATATACAGTATATGAGTAGGTAGGAAGAAACATTACTGCATTACCTAATACCGGGGAATAGCGTATTCAGACGCGCAGCGAATAATACAACAGTAAATGTTCACAATGCTCATTTTCATCAGGCACCTAATCAACTACTCAATAGTCCCGGGTAGGTAGGTACTCAGTGCCATATCACCTGCCTCAGGAGAGTGGGATTCATGGAGATTTAAGCTCTGCTCCGTATTCCACCACATCGCTATAGACGGCTGGAAGAAACAGACGCACCAATGGACAAAGCCGCACAGAACCTTGTTCATGTAAGCGTCTTAGATGGAAGCAAGAGTATCAGTTCATGGCGGGAAACTCGGAAGAAACTGGACATGACCTGAGGGGAGAGGCAACCAGAGAAGCGCCCTACTCCCCACTGCTGATATCAACCTCAGTGATTGCGGTCTTTTCTGATCCGCAAAACCTATGATCTCTGTGGCCTAGTGCTGGTGCACCTGAGGTGGCAATTGCACCAGTGTCTGTCTGGTAGTCTCTGCCCTGGAACAGTAAAGCTGTGTTATTTGCATCTTAAACCACTGATCGGTAACAGATGCCTTACCTTCTCCCGTTTTCTGGCGCAGCCTGGGATCGTCACTACGGACTTGCTAGAACATCCAGTCTGACGCCCGCTAAAACAGCAGTGTACTCGGAGGTAACAGTTGTCATGACCCAGCAGAGAGTTGTTGGAGCGTCTTTACCTTATACTTATAAGACACATAGAAAGATCACTCATAAAAATAACAAAGCTTATGGCTGCAAAATAATTTTCAGCCCAACCATTCGGAATGGTCCGGCTCCTGCCCCACCAAACAAAAAACTGAATTGCCTGAGCCGGGAGGCGGAGACATAGTGGGCTGGCCCATTGCATCATGGGAGTCTGAAAAGCTTAACATATTGGTGCCCGTTCCGCTGTCTACTATATATCTCAAGGTAGATCCTGTGAATCACTGCAGACCCTGATAAAAAAAGTTAGGTAGGGGATGAAATGAATGGTTGTGCCTTGTAAGTGATTGCGCCTTTAAATAAACATCCGCTATCGGCTTGCATTTTGCACCTCCTGTGATCTTGGGCATCATTACATCCGGCCCTTGGTATCTATGCCCTTTACAATTTGATTGCTGCAGCAAATAATTAGTGGTAACGTGTATTTAAATTTTAGGTTTTATGTACAGTATGTGCATATAATATGAGTGTTTTATATGGTGAGTTGAAGCCTTTTGTCACATCTATGAAATAAGCAGAGTCAAATACATAATACCAATTTGAGCTCTGTCAGCCCTTTTCTCTTGTTTTCTTTTTTAACTTGTTTTATAACCAGGTATGTGGGGGAAAAAAACTGTCAGTGTTACTATGGAAACTCATGAAATGTTTAGAAGAAAAGCAATCTTTGCATTTGTGCTCTTACCGTCTTCACCGTATGCCTGTAGAACATTAATGGAAGCTAGCCATATATAGTTGTGTATACCTACAGTACGTGATGTACAGCAGGACTGGATTAACAATGGGGTAGGTGGAGCTGCAGCTCCAGGCCCCCCATGAAAATAGGCCCAAACGGTGCTGGACTGGTAGATATTAGTGACAAGTTTTTTTTTTTTGTCACCACCTTCACTGGTCGTCCAAAGCCCTGTCCACTCCCTCCCTCACCCCCTCTAATGCCCACACATACACTTCAGTAGTACGGCAAATGTGAATGGACTTGCTGTGCCTCGATGCGGATGCACTGCAGTGCTAAGAGGCTGGCCACGGGCTCTCTCTGCCAGCTGTATCTGACAGGTGTGCTTTCTCTCTGGTCCAGCCCCTTTCCTCCCCCTCCTCCTCTCGGATGCTACAGTGTGCTGTTACCGCGACTCAAAGCCACAAGATCCAAATCACGGGGACCCACTGCCGCCAGCACCAATAACGGGTACCCACTGTGCAAGCGCCAATGATGGGAACCCGCTGCTGCTGCTGGTGCCAATGACGGAGACCCGCTGTGCCGGCGCCAATTATGGGGACCCACCGCTGCTGCCAATGACTGGGACTGCTGCTGGTGCCAATTACGTGGACCCGCCCCTGCCAATGCTAATGACGGGGACCCGCTGCTATGGAAGGTACAAAGTGCCACCTGTACGGGGAGATGAAGAGGAGGGGTGGGAGATTTAGGACATGCCTGGTCACATGTTAACAAAGTGCCACCTGTACGGGGGTTAGTGTCACGATCCGAGTACTAAGACACTATCTCCCTTCTGGTTGTACGCCCTCCGCGGCCTCCGCTGCCTTCCACGTGTCTCAGCATGCACTTGTTGTTTGGCGTCTCCTGTCCTCTGCGGCCGGAGCCGCCATTACTACTATGTTTCTACATTGTGTTCCAAACCAGGTTTTCCATCTTACTTCCAGCATGGGCGCAGCCATGTTGGATGCAATCACATGTTCCAGCTCCTCCAATCTACTGGCTCTGAAATCTGCATAATTGCCCAGCCAATGCCTGCATAGCTGCAGGTATAAGTATCCTGTGTCTGGGCCAGATAGATGTCAGTGCTTCATTTGTCTCCAGTGGTTCCTGTGTGCAGTCTTCTACAGAATCTCCAGTGAACTCTCCTGCATTCAAGCCTGACTCCTCTGTGTTACACTCTGTGGTGTAACACGACACCTCTGTGATTAACCCTCTACAACATCACCTTACTCACCTGTGTCTGTATTCCGGCTTTCCAGCAGCCACTCTTCAACAAACTACAGTTTTCCAGCGAACCCTAGCTTCAATTACAGTTTACAGAACTTTTGTCTACATTCCAGGTTACTGGTATTAACCAGTTGCACACCTAAAGTTCCACTTGTGACTTTCTATTGGTTTTGCATGTTTTATGACTTTTCATTTAATAAAATCACTGAAAGATATTTCCAGTTGTCGTGGTCACGCCTTCGGGCATCCTTGCTACTGTCTTTACGCATGTCCAGGAGTCCCATCGCTCCTCCAACATTCAGGTACCCGTCAACCCCTACAACTGAGGCTCCCAGTCACGGTCTCCAGCCCTCAGTTGTGACAGTAAGCACTGACCAAATGGATCCAGCCGGAGATCAGGCCCAAGCGAATGGGCTGATACAAGAATTGGCAATCCGCCTTGAACGTCAGGAGGCGGCTCAAGGTCATGTTGTTCGCTGTCTCCAGGACCTCTCCTCCCGGCTGGATGAAATTCAAGCGGCCCTCCGTGGATTAGGGGCGTCCAGTGTGTCGACTCCAGCGCCTCCGGTGGTGTCCCCACCCACCATACCCGTTCCTGCTCCCTACCTTCACTTGCCGACTCCTGCTAAATATGATGGATCCCCTAAAGCCTGCAGGGGTTTCCTAAACCAGTGCGAGATCCAATTTGAATTGCAACCCAGTAGTTTCCCTACTGACCGCATTAAGGTGGCATACCTTATCTCTCTACTCACTGGTGCCGCTCTAGACTGGGCCTCACCTATATGGGAAAGGTCTGATGTCCTGTTGTCATCCTATGCTAACTTCGTGGCAACGTTCAGACGAATTTTCGATGAGCCAGGTCGAGTGACATCATCCTCTTCAGAGATCCTTCGACTGCGTCAGGGGACGCGAACTGTCGGTCAGTATTTGGTGCAATTCCAGACCTTGGCATCTGAAGTCTCCTGGAATGATGACGCTCTTTATGCAGCCTTCTGGGGAGGGCTATCCGAGCGTATCAAAGATGAGCTCGCTGCTAGAGACTTGCCTTTAACTTTAAACGAGCTCATTTCCCTCTGCACTAAGGTCGATTTACGGTTCCGTGAAAGGGCTGTTGAACGAGGAAGATCCACATTTCCCAGGATTCCTACTGTTTCCATTCCTCGTCAGCCATCTCCGTCTCGGGAGTAACCTATGCAGATAGGTCGCTCTCGTTTATCTCAGGCAGAGCGTAGTAGACGTCTTGCTGAGCGTCTCTGTTTGTATTGTGCCGAATCTTCTCACGTTATCAAGTCCTGTCCCAAGCGTCCGGGACAACCTCAAGCCCTAGCCCACCAAGGAGAAGACCAGCTAGGAGTGACGAATTTCTCTCCATTTCCAAGTAACTGCAATCTCTCCGTTTCTCTGCAGGTGGCTCTGCGTACTAAGAATCTCACTGCCTTATTGGATTCCGGAGCAGCCGGAAACTTTATTACAGAGAGTTTCGTTAAGCAGTGGTCTCTACCCACTGAGAGACTGTCATCACCGATATCTCTAACTGCCGTGGACGGCAGTAGGATTCCTGATGCGGTGATTACCTCCAAGACCCTACCTATCCGTCTGAAGGTAGGCGATCAGCATACTGAGTTGATTTCTTTCCAGGTTATCCCCAGGGCCACCCATCCTGTGGTTCTAGGCCTTCCATGGCTACGTCTGCATAACCCTCAAGTTGATTGGAAGTCGACCCGTATCCTGGTATGGGGTCCTTCCTGCTCTGAGACCTGTCTCCAAAAAGAGCTTCCAGTTCGTCTATCCTCCTACAAGTCTTCTGATGTCCTGTCTCCTCCGTGCCAAGACTCCAAACTACAGTTTTGTCCAGGGTCACCGAATCACAAGGCTGATGCCCTTTCCCGCTCCCGGGAGCAAGAAAATGAGTCTGAGTCTACTGTCAAGCATTATATTGTTGATCCAGTGGTGTTCTCCGCAGTGAGGATGGACTCTATGCCCCCGCCAGGGAAAAATTTAGTGAAGCCGGCTTTCAGGAGGAAGCTCTTGCATCGGGCACATTCCTCCCGCTTTGCCGGACACGCGGGCATACGCAAGACCTTAAAATTCGTTTCCAGGTCAAATTGGTGGCCGACCCTAAAAAAGGACATTGCTGAATTTGGGGCCTCCTGCCCAAAATCTGCCCAGCACAAAGTATCCCGCCAGTCACCCACTAGGCAACTGGTTTCCTTGTCTGTTCCTCATCGTCCGTGGGTTCATTCCTCGATGGATTCTGTCATGGATTCCCCACTTCCAAGTTGGCACAAGTCTTCTTCCAGAAGTTCCATTCCAGATGGCCAGGAAAACTTAAGAAGTGTCCTGGGGCCACTCCTAAAAGGGGGGGTACTGTCACGATCCGAGTACTAAGACACTATCTCCCTTCTGGTTGTACGCCCTCCGCGGCCTCCGCTGCCTTCCACGTGTCTCAGCATGCACTTGTTGTTTGGCGTCTCCTGTCCTCTGCGGCCGGAGCCGCCATTACTACTATGTTTCTACATTGTGTTCCAAACCAGGTTTTCCATCTTACTTCCAGCATGGGCGCAGCCATGTTGGATGCAATCACATGTTCCAGCTCCTCCAATCTACTGGCTCTGAAATCTGCATAATTGCCCAGCCAATGCCTGCATAGCTGCAGGTATAAGTATCCTGTGTCTGGGCCAGATAGATGTCAGTGCTTCATTTGTCTCCAGTGGTTCCTGTGTGCAGTCTTCTACAGAATCTCCAGTGAACTCTCCTGCATTCAAGCCTGACTCCTCTGTGTTACACTCTGTGGTGTAACACGACACCTCTGTGATTAACCCTCTACAACATCACCTTACTCACCTGTGTCTGTATTCCGGCTTTCCAGCAGCCACTCTTCAACAAACTACAGTTTTCCAGCGAACCCTAGCTTCAATTACAGTTTACAGAACTTTTGTCTACATTCCAGGTTACTGGTATTAACCAGTTGCACACCTAAATTTCCACTTGTGACTTTCTTTTGGTTTTGCACGTTTTATGACTTTTCATTTAATAAAATCACTGAAAGATATTTCCAGTTGTCGTGGTCACACCTTCGGGCATCCTTGCTACTGTCTTTACGCATGTCCAGGAGTCCCATCGCTCCTCCAACATTCAGGTACCCATCAACCCCTACAACTGAGGCTCCCAGTCACGGTCTCCAGCCCTCAGTTGTGACAGTTAGGAGCTGCCTGTCTCAACTCTCCCTCACTGTGTCTCCTCACCCTCTCTTCCTGTCCCCGCCTCTCTCTCTCTTTCTCCCCCGTCTCTCTCTTTCTGTGTTTCTCTCTTCCTGTCCCCTATCTCTGTGTCCCCCCTTCTCTCTTTCTGTCTCCCCCTTCTATCACTCTGTGTCTACCTCCTTCTCTCTCTCATTGTCTCCCCCTTCTCTATGACTCCTCCCTTCTCCCCTTCTCTCTCTCTGTCCTGCCCTCTCTCTCTCTATGTATCCCCCCTTCTTTCTCTCTCTGTATCCCCCTTCTCTCTTGTCCCACTCTCTCCCCTCTCCCCCTTCTCTCTCTCTCAAACTTCTCTCCTCTCACTATGTCTCCCCCTTCTCTCTCTTTGTCTTCCCCTTCTCTCTCTTTGTCTTCCCCCTCTCTCTCTCTGTCTTCCCCCTCTCGCTTTGTCTCCCCCTCTCTCTCCCTCTGTCTCCTCCTCTCTCTCCTCTCCCCCTCATCTCTCTCCCACTCTCTCTCTCTCCCACTCTCTCTCTCTCCCACTCTCTCTCTCTCTCTCCCACTCTCTCTCTCCCTTCTCTCTGTCTCCTCCCCTTCTCTCGCTCTCTGTCTTCCCATGTCTACCACTTCTTTCTTCTGTCTACCCTTCTCTCTGTCTCCCCCTTCTCTCTCTGTATCTCCCCCTTCTTTCTCTCTCTGTCTCCCCCTTCTCTCACCTCTCTCCCTCACCCCCTCACCTCTCTCCCGCTCTCTCTCTGTATCTTTCCCCTTCTCTCTCTGTCACCCCCTTCTCTCTGTCTCTCTCTCCTCCCCTTCTCTATCTGTCCACCACCCTTCTTTCTCTCTCCCCTTTATCTCTCCCCCTCCACCTCTCCTTCTCTCCCTCTCCCCCTCTCTCTCCCTCTTCTCTCTCTGTCTCCCCCTTCTCTCTCCATTCTCTCCTTCTCTCTCTCTGTCCTGCCCTTTCCCTCTCTCTCTCTATGTATCCCCCCTTCTTTCTTTCTCTGTATCCCCCTTCTCTCTTGTCCCACTCTCTCCCCTCTCCCCCTTCTCTCTCTCTCAAACTTCTCTCCTCTCACTATGTCTCCCCCTTCTCTCTCTGTCTTCCCCCCCTCTCTCTCTCTGTCTTCCCCCTCTCGCTGTCTCCCCCTCTCTCCCCCTCTGTGTCTCCTCCTCTCTCTCTGTCTCCCCTTCTCTCTCTGTCTCCCCCTTCTCTCCTCTCCCCCTCACCTCTCTCCCACTCTCTCTCTCTCCCACTTTTTCTCCCTTCTCTCTCTGTCTCCTCCCCTTCTCTCGCTCTCTGTCTTCCCATGTCTACCACTTCTTTCTTCTGTCTACCCATCTCTCTGTCTCCCCCTTCTCTCTCTCTGTATCTCCCCCTTCTTTTTCTCTCTGTCTCCCCCTTCTCTCACCTCTCTCCCTCACCCCCTCACCTCTCTCCCGCTCTCTCTCTGTATCTTTCCCCTTCTCTCTCTGTCTCCCCCTTCTCTCTGTCTCTCTCTCTCTCCTCTCCTTCTCTATCTGTGCACCACCCTTCTTTCTCTCTCCCCTTTATCTCTCCCCCTCCACCTCTCCTTCTCTCCCTCTCCCCCTCTCTCTCCCTCTTCTCTCTCTGTCTCCCCCTTCTCTCTCCTCCCTTTTCTCCTCTCTCTCTGTACTGCCCTTTCCCTCTCTCTCTCTCTATGTATCCCCCTTCTTTCTTTCTCTGTATCCCCCTTCTCTCTTGTCCCACTCTCTCCCCTCTCCCCCTTCTCTCTCTCTCAAACTTCTCTCCTCTCACTATGCCTCCCCCTTCTCTCTCTTTGTCTTCCCCCTCTCTCTCTCTCTGTCTTCCCCCTCTCCCTTTGTCTCCCCCTCTGTGTCTCCTCCTCTCTCTCTGTCTCGCCTTCTCTCTCTGTCTCCCTCTTCTCTCCTTCCCCCTCACCTCTCTGTCTCCCCCTTCTCTCCTCTCCCCCTCACCTCTCTCCCACTCTCTCCCGTTCTCTCTCTTTCCCTTCTCTCTCTGTCTCCTCCCCTTATCTCGCTCTCTGTCTTCCCATGTCTACCACTTCTTTCTTCTGTCTACCCTTCTCTCTGTCTCCCCCTTCTCTCTCTCTCTCTCTCTCTCTCTGTATCTCCCCCTTCTTTCTCTCCCCCCTCTTCCCCTTCTCTCTCTCAAACTTCTCTCTTCTCACTATGTCTCCCCCTTCTCTCTCTTTGTCTCCCCCCCTCTCTCTCTCTGTCTTCCCCCTCTCCCTTTGTCTCCCCCTCTCTCTCCCTCTGTCTCCTCCTCTCTCTCTTTCTCCCCATTCTCTCCTCTCCCCCTCACCTCTCTCCCACTCTCTCTCTCCCCTTCTCTCTCTCTCCCTTCTCTCTCTGTCTCCTACCCTTCTCTCGCTCTCTGTCTTCCCATGTCTACCACTTCTTTCTTCTATCTACCCTTCTCTCCGTCTCCCCCTTCTCTCTCTCTCTGTATCTTCCCCTTCTTTCTCTCTCTGTCTCCCCCTTCTATCACCTCTCTCCCTCACCCCCTCACCTCTCTCCCGCTCTCTCTCTGTATCTTTCCCCTTCTCTCTCTGTCTCCCCCTTCTCTCTGTCTCTCTCTCTCCTCCCCTTCTCTATCTGTCCACCAGCCTTCTTTCTCTCCCCCCTTTATCTCTCCCCCTCCATCTCTCCCTCTCCCCCCCCCTCTCCCTCTTCTCTCTCTGTCTCCCCCTTCTCTCTCCTCCTTTCTCTCTCTCTGTCTCCCCCTTCTCCCTCTCTCTCTCTGTATCTTATCCCTTCTCCCTCTCTCTGTATCTCCGCCTACTCTCTCTCTCTCTGCCCTTTCTCTCTGTGTCTCTCCCTTCACTCTTTCTAGGTCTCTCTCTGCAACTACTCCCTTTCTCTCTCCCCCTTCTCCCCGTCTACCTCTCTCTCTATCTTCATCCCCCCCCCCCTTATCTCTCTCTGTGTCTCCCCTTCTCTCTCCAATTTCACTAATATAAGTATGGCAGGGAAGGTTAGGGTTAGGCTACGGGAAGGGAGGTTAGGGTTAGACACTAGGCTGGGTGAAGGTTAGTGTTAGGCTGCAGGAGGGGGAGGTTAGAATTAGGCTGTGGAAGGGGAAGGTTAGGGTTAGACTGCATGAGGAGAGTGTTAGGAAGAGGGTAGGGTTAGTTTACTTACCAAGAAGTCTCAGTATTCTATCCGCCGGCATCCTCACTGTTGGGATCCCATACCCAACCGATAGAGGGGTACATATATATATATATATATATATATATATTCACATACGGACATAGTTGGGCACATACAGACATAGGTACATAAAGACATGGTGGAGCACATATATGTATACTACAGGCACATACAGACATACGGGAGCACATACAGACAGAGTAACACATACGAACATAGAGAAGCACATTCCGACATAGGCACCTATAGACATAGAGGAGCACATGCAGACATAGGCACATATGGACACCCCTGGATACTGGCCCACAGCACAGGTCACACCCCCACATCAGTAGTCATGCCACCAGAGCACTGGTCACACCCCTGTGGTGGCACACAATAGGCCCTTCAGCAATTTCAGCTCCAGGCCCATGTGGACCTTAATCTGGTACTGTATGCATGTCTATTAGGTACTAGCTGCAGAAAGGCAACCCAGGGCAGTAGGAATAGAAAAGGCCTGATTTAATGTTAGTACTAACTAAACAGGGAAACTGGGCAGCTGCTTGTTCTTAACGTTTGTACTCTATTTTATTGTAGTTGAATTGCCATATTCTAAAAGTAGATTTGCAAAGCTCACGGTGTGTTTGTTTTTTTTCTTTTTCTTGGTGAACGTTAAGTTAAAATATTTAGCATTGGACCAGTGGTCATTAAAGGTTAACTTCAGTCAATATTAGTACTTAGGACTTGCCTGAAGTAACCATCATATAACTCCAAAAAAACACATACAGCAGGATGTAATGGCGTCCGAAATCACAGGAGCTGCGGGAGGGCCGGTCTTAGACTTTTTTTTAAAAGGGGCAATCACAAGGCAAAACTAAGCCTTGTAAGGTAATGCCCCTTTAAGAAAACATTCGAGATTGTCCGGCATCCCGCACCTCCAGCTTTATCGGACACCATTACATCCCACCGATAGTGGCTATCTTTTGGCACACCATAGCAATTTCTGCGAGCATTGAGACTGTTTGACCAAACTTTGCATCCAGGGTTATAGATGTTGCTAAGAAGGGCCAGGCCTGTGAAAAATCCACAACAGTCTGAAGTTTCAGCTGACCAGACGTCAATGTTGCTATCCAATATTTGGCTACAGGGTGTTTTCTATTTTTAAAATGTTAAATACTGTATCTCCTTTTCTACTTATTTCTCCATAAATTCTCATGACATGCCTTCTGCTTGATTAGCATAAGTATCACCTGAACCACCTTTTGACTTGCATCCTTTTGTACCAATTGATCCAAAACATATGCAGATTCATAACTGCCACCAAATTCAGCACCTCCTGCTCTGGTTCCATCAACTGCTCCAGTTTCTGACTATAGGCCTAATTCTAACTGGATCACTGCAGTGGCAGCGATCGCAGTCTGAAGCCCTTTGTGGAGTGCACTCACGCACCCCGGGAGCCCAGTGAGATGCTAACTGCATCTCAGGGCTGCCATCACCTCTGCCTGATTGACAGACAGAGGCGGTCGTGGGGCAGTAGGGGCGTGCCAACAGCGTTAGAAGATCCACACTAAATGACCACACCAGAAAAGCATACTATTTTTTGGGCTGCCTCATGTACAGATGTAGCCATGCTCATCATCACGACATGACCGCCTACCGATTGATCAAATCGGTGTGTTGAGGACGCAGTCAACCTGGGTCTGCACTACATTCTACAGAATCTAGACATTCCTGGTAGGGAGGCCAATCCCGGGATCGGGATCGGCGGGATCCCGGGATTTGGACCCAAAAATGCCAGTATTCACGGGATTACATTGCACATGTGCAGGAGGGTAGGTGTAAGTAATGCTACTTATTATTAGGTGGGCGGCAGCCATGGAAACAAGTTGAACGCGGTGGCACTTCAAATGTAGCGCCGGCCGCCAGCCAGTCAGAGCTGGCGGACCAGCAGCCAATCAGGGAAGCTGCCGCAGCAGCGGCAGCCAATCAGGAGCGACTGCTGCGGCCGCTTTCCTGATTGGCTGCCGATCCGCCAGCTCTGGTTGGCTGGCGGCCGGCGCTTAATTTGAAATGCCGCCGCGTTCAGTGTGTCCATGGCTGCAGCCCACCTAATAGTAAAGTAGTATTACTTACACCCACCCTACCTCCGTGCAGTGCTCTCTAACATCCTCCCTCCCGCACCGCTACCTACATCCTCCCTCCCGCACTGCTACCTACACCCTCTCGCGCCGCTACCTACACCCTTCCTCCCGCACCACTACCTACACCCTCCCTCCCTTACGCGCCGCTGCCTACACCCTCCCATGCAGCTACCTACAACCTCCCTCCAGCGCTGCTTGCTACACCCTTCTCCACGGCCCTTCACTGATCCCTACTGCAATCCCGGGATTGAAAAAACGGCCCAGGATTGGCCTCCCTAATTCCCGGTACCTATGCCAGGGTCCTGTTTGTCGGTTTCAGCTTGGCCTTTAATCTAATCATCCCCAGAATCCTCCACCCCAAACTACTTTGCCTAGGGGTCCCAGAAGCTACCTGTTCCTGGATAGTAGACTTCCTGACAGATAGGACACAGGTGGTGAAAGCAGGGGTATTCACCTCTCAAGCATGGTCCATTAGTACAGGGGCCCCTCAGTGCTGTGTCCTCTCACTCCTGCTTTTTGCTCTTCTCCCTGTACACAAATGACTGCACCTAAGAGGTGCAATCAGTAAAGATCATCAAATTCACCGACGACACCACCGTCATCGGCTTCATCAAGGACGGGGAGGAATTGGCCTGTAGACAGGAAGTAGACCGGTTGGCCCAGTGGTGCAGCCACTACAACCTTGAGCTCAACCCCGTCAAAACTGTTGAGATGATAGTGGACTTCAGGAAGAAGTCAGCTAGTGCAGCTCTGCTAACGATTGCTGACAGTGCGGTATCGCTCAATCTCCTGGGACTTTAAATGGGGGTCCAACGCTGATGCCACTGTCGGGAAAGCGCAGCAGAGGTTGTTCTTCCTCAGGCAACGAAGGAAGTTCAACATCCCACAAGCTTCTGCCCCTCTTCTACTCCGCGATTGTGGAGTTGGTACTGTGCTCCTCGATACTGGCATGGTACGGCTCCACCAGTGTGAGGGACAGATGTAGGCTCCAAAAGGTGGTCAGAACAGCAGAGAAGATCATCGGGGCTGACCTTCCTTCAGTCCAGGACCTGTACTTGTCCAGAGCTAAAAAGCGGGCCACAAAGATGGTAAAGGACCAGCTACACCCCGGCCACAGCGTTTAGCTTGCTTCCTTCAGGCAGGCGTTACAGGACCATCCCCGCTGGGTCCACCTGAAGACTCAAAAGTTTCTTTCTCCAAATGGCCCACCTGCTGAACTCTTGAACATTGACTGACATGACGTACATGTAACTCACTTGTGTCCCTACGGTGTGCTGTCTGTACTGTTAAAATAGGAAAGTTTAATCCTGTGTGTATGATGATCTACTAGTGTGTTGTTGAGAAGGATAAAGAATGTAGCAAGTAGATGAATGCTGTCAACATAGATGCAATTAAGGGAGTTTAACTCTCCACGTGTAATGCCATGATCCCTACACCATTATCTAGCCCATAATCAGTAGTTATACTGCAGAATAGTTATTTCTAACAATCACTGTGTATTCATTATCTTATATGGGCAATACAGACATTTGTGATATGTAGTTCTCCAGCAATTAGAGTGTATTGTGGCACCATACGGACAGAGACTGATCCGTTATTAATATAATTATTTATACATCAAAACATTGGTGAACTCATAATCAAGTCCTAGTGTGAGAGAACAAGCCATAAAGAAGTAGCAAAATATATAACCATGCTATTTAACTTAATATGAGCTTGTTATTCATGCAGGAATATACAGTAGAAAACACTGATATTTGGACATATGAGGAAGAAATAACACAGCAGTAATTAAACTTTGCCTCCTTTATAAAGTGTGTAGGGAGTGCAGACATTCAAATTGGCACAATTCCTGGATATAATATAGCTGGGATTACCCAGCATCCAGAAATTTCAGAATACATTTAACAATCCAGCATACAGAAAGTAGATATCCAGCACATAGAAATATTGCAGGGTTGTCAGAAACATCTCTATAATGCTACATGGAAGAAACAAATGTAACGTTTATAACTACTGAAGGATGAATCTGTAAACATTAGGCAAACATTGTTACAATTGTAACCTCCAACAGACATCACTGCTAAAAACAATCTAGTAGTATTTAAAAGCAGAACAACAATTCCAAAATATCACAGGAAAAATTCATATACAGAATAAAGGCAGTGCACAAGCATTTTCTTTTAAATGACATTTATTTACACAATATTTTATTTTTTCTACACGTTTTTCTATTTCTATTAATTCTTATATTTCACTCTACATTACCCCTATATAATAGGGGTACATATAATACATCATATGTGATGACATTAAAGAAATTTACATCACATATGGGTATTGAACTTTCTTCTTGATTTTATATGATGTATTAATAAAGTATCAATATTGCTATTAAAAAATAAGAATTTTTTTTTTCTTGTGTGATTCTGATGGATGGCGTGGCTAGTGTGCCCGCATCTATGGCATGCACGCCATAGACTTCAATGGTGCAATCACCGGCGGCGACTAGTTGCAGCATGGTGTATGCTGCAGCTTGCCACGATGCATATGCATCATGGCAACAATGAGCGTAACTACATCTGTAATTAGTGACCAGAGTGGTTGTATAGTGTTTATAAAACCAAGAAAAGAAAGAATCTGGAAATACACTGGTATAATTATGATTAGTAGCGAACTGATTTTTCAACTGTATTACTTCATTCATCTTTTCATCAATAATATCTTCTGGGCTAGTATAATTTATTAAATAAGTACAACATTTTACTTCATAGATGGTCTGCAAAGTGACATATTAGCCTGCAGATACAGTAAACAATTGGTGACAACTGTTTATATTGGTCCTGTTTTACATTCAATGACTAGCATCTTCTATGCCTATTTGTCTTTACCTGGGTAATTGTTGACATCCTATGTGTATTCCCTTTTGTTCTGTTATTTTTGGCATAGTTACTGATTATTGCACTATCACTTGACTCCTTATATAAGTAAGGTTCAATCATTACTGTTTATATAAGAATAATCATGCTAACAAGAAGAACTAAGTAACACATTATACATCCCCCAGACCCTTATATTGCCTGGGGCCTATTAAATTGTATCTATATATTTTGATTATGTATCGTGTTTGGATAATACTTCCTTTGTCACTTTCTTGCAATGAGATGCGTTTATTTACAAATTTCTTTCACTCAACGTGACTGAAGTGGCGGTAGTCAACAGAACTTAAAACGGTCCTTTGAATTTGGGTTCAAGAGACTTTCTCTTTCTTAGTGACCACCCAATCACCTTGCTGTAGTTCATGTGAGTCTTGGGAACAGTTGGTGTCTGGAATAGAATCAAAAACTTTGCCGTGCAATTTGGTTAGTTGCTGTTATATATGCATTACATAATAAGTTAAGTTACCATGCTCATGTTGCAGTTGCTGTGGAAAATAGCATACTGTCCTAGCAACAATACCAAAATAAGATTTCATATGGTATTAACCCAGGCTTTTCACTTGAAGTATTTGTGAGAACAAAGCAATGGGTAAACCTTCTAGCCATGTTTTGCCTGTTTCTGTAACTTATTTTTATAGCTTTAGTTTTAAGGTAATAAGTTTTTCTACATGTTTACTACTCTGCCTATAGGGAGTGTAAAAGGCCTGAGTAACACCTAAATCTGACAGAATTTTGCCTAATACTTCTCCTGTGAAATGGGTACCTCTGTTGCTTTCAATAACTTAAGGTACTCCATATCTACATATTGGGGGTCATTCTGAGTTGTTCGCTCACAAGTGGATTTTAGCAGATTTGCTCATGCTAAGCCGCCGCCTACAGGGAGTGAATCTTAGCATCTTAAAATTGCGAACGATGTATTTGCAATATTGCGATTACACACCTCGTAGCAGTTTCTGAGTAGCTCCAGACTTACTCGGCATCTGCGATCATTTCAGTGCTTGTCGTTCCTGGTTTGACGTCACAAACACACCCAGCGTTCGCCCAGACACTCCCCCGTTTCTCCGGCCACTCCTGCGTTTTATCCGGAAACGGTAGCGTTTTTTCCCACACGCCCATAAAACGGCCTGTTTCCGCCCAGTAACACCCATTTCCTGTCAATCACATTACGATCGCCAGAACGATGAAAAAGCCGTGAGTAAAATTCCTAACTGCATAGCAAATTTACTTGGCGCAGTCGCAGTGCGGACATTGCGCATGCGCATTAAGCGGAAAATCGCTGCGATGCGAAGATTTATACCGAGCGAACAACTCGAAATGACCCCCATTACTTCTTGCATTAACTTCTTTGCAACTGTTTTTGGCGTTTGCTGCTTTACAATGCCAAGCTTCAACCCAATTTGAGAATAGGTCTTTGCACACAAGTACATTTTTATACCCAGAACATTTAGGTAACTGGATAAAGTCTATTTGTAATCTCTGAAAGGGGTAGCAGGTTTGTGGGGTACTTTTTGCTGGTACCTTCACAACCTTTCCTGGGTTATGTAAAGCACAAGTTACACACCCTGCAACATAAGCTTGTGCTGCCTGTGTGAAACCTGGTGCTACCCAATGCTGGTTCAGAATCCTCACCATTGCATCTCTTGATTGGTGAGTTTTTTATGCAATATTTGTGCTAAGACTGGGTAAAGTGAGCGTGGTAAACAGATACGGTTCTCCACCATCCACCTGTCACCGTGTATTCGCCCACCTAATTTTTCCCAATCCTTCTTCTCCTTGCCTAAGGCCTGTGCTTGTAATTTGCACAATAACTGTAAGTCTACTGACTCTGGTGTGACAGTTAACATCACCTGAGTGTCTGGCAGAGGCTGGACTGCTGCAGCTTTTGCAGCCTGATCAGCTAGAGCGTTTCCTCTGACCTCTGCAGTATCCTCTTTAGTGTGCGCTTTGACCTTTATAACTGCTAATTTCTTTGGCAATTGAAAGGCAGCAAATAATGCCCTAATACAGTCTGCATGTTTTATTGGTTTTCCTGAAGAACCTATAAAACCTTTGCTCTTCCAGATAACTGCATAGTCATGGGCAATACCAAAGCAGTACCTTGAGTCTGTATAAACGTTAACTGTTTGACCTTTAGCATAAATACAGGCTGCAATCAGTGACCTAAGTTCTGCCTCCTGTGCTGAACTACCTGATGGCAAGGGTTCTTGTATTAAGATGTCTGTCTCTGTGGTAACTGCAAAACCTGTATGAGGTTCCCCATCCACATAAATCTGCATTTAGTAGAGGATTTTCCTGTATTTCTGGTGTACTTGCGGCTTCAAGGGTCATTAACTCTATACAATCATGTTCTTGAGCGTGTGTAGAAATTGAAAAATTTGATTGGTTTTCTGTGCCTGTCATTTCATCATCACTCGCACCATTCCCCTCTTTTGAAACCAGCGGCAATAATGTAGCTGGGTTCAAAGAAGTACAACGTTTGATGGTGACATTGGATGGTGTAAGCAATGCTACTTCATATTTGGTTAGTCTAGCAGCAGATAAATGTTTAGTCTGCGCTTGGTTCAGAATTTCAGTAACTGAGTGAGGCACCTGTACAGTTAAGGGATGACCCAGAACAATATCAGCAGCTTTGTCTAACAATAACGCTGCTGCTGCTACTGACTTGACACATGTTGGTGCTGCCCGTATGACTGGGTTTAACTGTACTGAGTAATACGCTAGGGGTCGCTGTTTGTCACCATGTACCTGCGTTAATATTTTTTTTTTTATGGCCTGAAATTTCACAACAAAACAAATTGAAAGGCCTTGCATAATCAGGAAGTCCCAGTGCTGGTGCTGATATTATGTTTGTTTTTAGCTGACAAAAAGCATTTAGCTGTTCTTGTGTTATGAGTAATGCACCTTGTGCATTTTGTCCCTTTAGAGCATCATATAACACTAGTAGTTTTTGTGATGCGCCTACAATTCATTCTTTGCAATAAGTGATCAGTCCTAAAAGGATATGAGTTGTTTACATGTTTGAGGAGGTTTAACTTTTGAAATAATTTTTCTCCTTTTTGTAGTGATATGATTACTATAAGCAGAAATGCAGTGTACCAGAAATTGTACTTTGTCTGGTGCATATTGTAACTTCTTTCTATGTACCCTACATTTTTTTTTTTTTAATATATGAATAGCAATAAGTCTTGACATTTGGGTTTTATTTAAAAATACCTTACACTTGTTGTTCTTTTGATGGCATCATATAAAACTTAGTCTTCTGTGATGCCCTTGGAATGTATTTTGTACAATAGGTGATTAATTTTAGAAATGACTTAAGCTGTTGTAAGGTGCGTCATAGAGATATTTCCAAAATAAACCTCCCTCCTTTACTGTTATATGCCAAGCATCAACAGTGATGCAATGTTAATGTATGTTCACCTAACATCTTTTAGAGGTATTATTTATGCATTGTTACAGTTACAATCTTGATTTTATACCATGTAAATGTGATTGTATCATGAGGGCAGACTTTTATCTTAGGGGTATGGACTATAACTACAGTTCTGCCCACTTCTCATACCTAGTTTACTTTATCACTTGCCCCACCCCTTGTAATAGTTACCCAAACACTTCCTGATTCTCTGACATTTCATTACACACTGTAACTGGAACAGTAACGAGCTGTACATTAAAGAAAATATATTTTTTTTTACATTTGTAACATGTTCCTAATTATTTACCTATGAACTGTTACTGTTTTAGACACAGAGATATTAATTTTACTGTGGAGATTTTTTTTTTTAATGCAAATACATGTCATGTTTGTAGTCTTATGACAGCCCTTTGCTATTGGCTGGGGCAATATTCATTTGGCCACAACACATTTTATTATACTTATCCAAAACTTTATATTAAGATAATACTATTTTACACACACAAATAAAACACTGAGAGTGAGCCAGCAGTCTCCCAACTCCGAACAGGGGTTAGCTGGAGTTTAATGATAAACCATTAGAACTTACATAATACATTATATTACACACTTCCATTGAAGTCTACAAGTCATTTGTAGCCACTGATTCAATACATATTTACCAATCTAATTTACAGACTATATATTTTGCTATTCTGTGGCACAAAATGACAGAAAAGTGCAAACACACTGATTACAATTTATGAATAATCTCTTTACACAATTTGATAAGCATGCAGTTTCAGAGACAAAAGCAGCCTGAAACTGAGACTTTTGGACCCCAGTTTTACTTAATGACGGACCAGACCAGCCCACATGGGAAGGCAAAAAAGAGTAAAGAATAGATTACCACCAGCTGGTTTTATGTTTGCAGTTCCATGCCACCTGAGTCCAATTGTCCATCACTAAGCAGGATCCAGAAAATTTATAATCCTTTTTGGATTTTATTTCTAGGTTTAAATTTTTTTTTTTTTTTTTACATGTTTAATGAACTTCATAAATTGTTGTTTAACATCAGGGAGTTCTGTAACTGTTATGTTAACAGTTCTGAATTTTTTATATCATGCAGTGGTTCAGCGCAACTTTTGGCGCACTGGATTAGGTCCGTCAGCAGCTACACCAGGTGTGACAGCATCTTATGTGTACACCGGATATAGTTTGCAGAGACCAAATTCTTAAGTAAATTATACACTGGAGGTGCAGATGCCAAGCTTGAGACCATACATAAAAAAATTTTAGGAGACATTTTTGGTCTCTTGACATTACATGCTGTACAATTTTTAGTCTACCAATATATTAGTCTGTGGCATGCACATCTTCAGGTATAATTAGTAGGTCTTTTATTTTTTTTAACACTGGCAACCATTTACTGATTAACTTTTTAGATTTAACAGATTTCCTAACATTTGGTTCTTTTTTTTTTTTTACAGGGCTTACATTTATAGTACCAAGGTGTTTGACTAATTGGACATAGTGTATCATCTGGTGGGTTACAATGTCTACAATTTGGACATGCCCAGTACGGATACCCTTTGGTTTTCTTGGGACCTTTACGTATCATTGTTTCCCTGTCCAGATATGTCTGCATCTTTAAAATCATCCATATTAATTAGAGCCATTTGTTCTTGAGTTTGTCCTAACTCTTCTAACTTTTTTTATACTGAAATAATTTACCTGTTTTAATCCACAAATCAAGACTCTGTTCCAGATTATTATTCTTCACATATCTCCCATAGGTTACTCTAATTTGTTTCAACCTATCCGGGTCTAGTGCCATTAGTAGTCACTTTTGCCCATTGAAACAATCGTCTCATACCCTTCAAGCATTGCTCACCATGTACATTCTTCATAATGTCCATTGCACTCCAAAGTGCTTCATCCGAAGGATAAGTATTTGTATTTCCCAATACTTATGGCCAGTAAGTATTCAATAAAATCCGGGAAATATCAGTAGCCTGGATCTAACGGATCCTCAGAGATATAACTGTGAGGAAAATTGCCTGAAACAGAGGTGATTTGTAACCAATTTTTACCTATGTTACTATCCTTTGGAATGAAATGACATCCCATCAATGTGAACACATCATCTGGGTTTTCTCTATTTTCCCAAACCCCTTCTTCTGCAGAGTACACTACTGCTTTTAAAACACATGGATATCCTTCCCCTAACTTATGTATGATTGCTATGCAGACACAATCCTGACAGGACATTCAACTTGCATTCATTGCTTGCAGCAGTCTGTGGTTACAGCTCACGGAAGAGAGAGAGAAAAAAAAGAAATTTTAAACGGCTTCCGTTTCTGATTTTTTTTTCTTAACTCTGTACGCTATAATTTTTAAAGCGACAGGACGTGTTTTGTTGAGGTGCTAGCAATATATGCAAGTCAGATACAATGATATTCTACTGTGAGTACAACTTAGACTTTTATATTATATACAATATATTGTTCTGAACCTTCCAATTCAGACAGTATATCTGACCAATCCTTTCCAATATTTCTTACTTTAAGAATAAAATGACAACCTATTGGTACAAAAATGTTAAACCCCTCTTCCCACGGTTCAGAGAATAATGGTGATTGTCCTGGACTACAAATATAATGTAAATAAAATTTCTGATCGTGGTGTGCCTTTACTAAGAGTACTACACACTTACAAAGGGGACATGTCTGTTTCATAACTCTGACTTATTTTTAAAGTCTTTCTACAATATTCTACACATATAGACTGCAGTAACACAAACTTAACCGACGTTTTAATTCTCAATATAAGACAAAACAAGACAGTCCAGTTTAACAACCCATCAGTTGGTTATATGCAGACACACTCTAAATACTCAGAATTCATTTACTTCCACATTCATTCATTGTTACGCCTTTATAACACATATATAAGCACATATAAGCAAGAGATAGAATGAAAATGAGAAAAACCTGCTTACTGAGTGAACTTTGTGCGTACGATCCCGATGCCTGTCTCCCAGCGGAACATAGTGGATAGTTAACAGGAATGAGAGTCTTCAGAGAAATATCTCTACGTACCATGCATGGATTTTGAGTCTCAGTCCAGGAACCGTCCGCTCAGTCGTCCGCTGTTCAACAGGTGATGTGGGATCTCGCTGGAAACCTCCATATTGATAAAGGGGAGCCCAGGAAAGGGCACCCTTTGCTTAACCAAGTTCAAGCACGCATTCAGTCAGTCAGCATCAGGTTCATACACGGCTGCAGCCAGTGACCAGTCAACAAAATAACCTTTGTAATAACTAGCCACACGTGTATATAGTGGAAAGTAATAGAGCAGAGAGAGAGCTTTATTTCCTACCAGCAGTACATTATAAAGTGATACCAATTAACATATTGTGTCGTCGTTTCCTGGCACGAAGCTTAATCCTATTGGCTAATAAAACTTCTATCTTATACGTAATATATTTTGCCAACGTCTATATTTTTTATATGTGCTCTTAAGTGGAATAACTAGGGGGTTTTGCTAACCTCGAAACCTACATATGTCTGGTTATATTTTTACACCTGCTATACCGCAAACTGACAAATACCCTTTGAAGCTCACATGTCTAGCTGCTGACATATTTCTGCTAGGAAATTACCGTAAAATATATCTTAGATAAAGGTCATAACTTCACAATGTGGGTTCAAACAAAATGCAGTATCTGTACTTTTTCCTGTTTCAATTCTAAGCTGAAAAACAATTTGAAACAATTTGTCAGATAAAATGGAGTCTTATGAACAAATATGGCTTCCATCTTTATCAGGACGAACCGCGGGATGGCACGGACGCAGAGGGGTAAAGTCAGTCCGGAGCAGCCCGGAGATCCCGCAGCCCACCCGCACCTGTGCCCCTTATCTCACGGCTGCAATGACAGTGCACCATCACTTGCCCCCAAACGTTAGAGGTACGGGACGCCGTCCTCTATCTGTAAAGAGACTTACAAGGACAATCACAGTCCGGTTAGGACTAGGACCTTTTGATTTAATTTTCTTTAACCCATTCATCAATTTATGCCTCATTTTAGAGTCAGCATCAGTTGATAAGACTGAAAGACTCATTACCAGCTGTAGTGGTATACAGACAGAGCACCTGTGAAGAATCTATCACAAGTGACAACATTTATGACTTATAACTTATGATCATATCTGCATTTTCCCTCATTTTCACTGTTTAATTGATATAGTGCAAACTTGCACCTTTCAAGTTTTGTTTTTCAAAGATGTCTTCTATATTCCCTACATCAATGATCTTTATTTCCTTTATTTTGCCCACAGTAGCATCAAAATACTTGCTTAGGGTTATTACCATTCAATAAATATTCTTTTTTATTCATCAATATTCGTGTTGCACAATATTTTCGTAAGCAGACACCACTGTAGGGGTTGAGCGCTGTTAGGCTTAGCAGCCACTTTGTTTGTGTAGTAGTAAGAGGGTAAGGACACCCGTTAACAAGCAGCACATCCCTAACAGTACAGATTCATCACCACAGTACGCAGATTACCCCTGGTATTATACTTGAAGTGTCACTTCAGAATGTCGCGTCACACATTCCACTACCTTTTGGATTTAATGTCCCCAGCACTCTCTAGACAGACCACAAACTTCAGGTCACCAATAGAGCCAAGCAGGAGGCTAGCTATAGCATTGTGGTGGTATGCCACTCCAGGTGAATATCGCACAATTGCTTGCCTGTTTGGTGTGGGGATATCTACCGTTTGCACCATTGTACATGAGGTGACCAGAGCATTGGTGGACAACCTATACCACAGATTTATTTCTCACCTGCATGGCCAGCGTTTGGATAAAACAATTAAGGGATTTGTGGAGTCTGGATATCCGCAGTGTGCAGGTGCAATTGATGGTACCCACATCCCTATAATCGCACCTTATGATAATCCTGCCGACTACTACAACAGAAAGGGATGGCATTCCATTGTTTTGCAAGCTGTGGTGGATCATAAGTATTGGTAATGTTCTTGTCAGTGTGTTTTCTTAATGCTAATTGTTTATAATTAATTTACAACTTAATATATATTTTTATATTAGCTTCACAGACGTATTCATCGGTTGGCCGGGACGGTCACATGATGCTCGAGTGCTTGCTAACTCTGATCTGTACCGGCTAGCAGAGGACAAGCAAGGGGGCTACCTTTTTCCAAGAGAGGTGATTTTGTTTAATAATTTTAATACTTTTGAAAACATGCCCAAGAAAAGATGTGTTAAAATGATGCAATGTTCATAAATCAAGCAGGTTATAGATGAATGCAATTTAATTTACATTGGGATCAATTAGTTGTCGTTACCTTCAAACATGCTTCCTATGTGCCCACCAGCCTGCCCATCACGGAGGAGTCTGCTCATATTTGTATTCCAATTTCTTGTTGCTAACGTACATTTTTTTATCTATATTCCTACTAGAAATCCAAATTTGTGGACGGAGTGGAGATCCCGGTACACATAATTGGTGATGCAGCCTACCCGTTACGACGATGGCTCATGAAGGGGTTCACCCAACATGTCCAGCTGAGCCCCAATTAAATTACATATATGCACACCCTGAGCTCGGCAAGAATGGTGGTCGAAAATGCCTTTGGACGATTAAAAGGACGTTGGCGCTGTCTTATGAAGCGCAATGATGTAGACATTAATATCATGCCTAACATTGTTGCAGCATGTTGTATTCTGCATAACCTATGTGAGTTTCAAAGGGAGGAATTCCTACCAGAGTGGACAGTGCAGGCCTCCGCTGCGTACCCTGCACTTGATTGTGAGGCCTATCTGGGCTACCATTCTGGAAGTGCAGAACAGATGAGGTCTACTATAATGGCCAACCTTACCTTATTACTCCATTAATTTTTTTCAGTTTGTATATTCTGTTAATTGTTGTTGCTACAAAAAATAAACCTGTTTAGTTGACGTTCTGCTACTGTGTCGATAACAAATGTACAACATCAGTATCCAATTTGAAATGGATGTATCAAGCATTTTGTTTATAAGTAAAAAATAGGACAAGTCCAAAGATTAACAAAAGGTCAGAGACCTTAGAATTTTAATTTGTATAAAACTTTGGTAAATAAAGTAGTGAAATCTTTACAGTAATAAAAGTCAAACCAGTAATAGTGTAGTAAAAACACTCCTATGATTTTAAAACCAACTTTTTTTTAAAACAATAACCATTTAAGATAAATTAAGGTAAACAGGAGACTCTGTAGTTGTCTCAGTTTCAGAAGGTGATTGGGTGTGTTGAGGTTGTGTATGTCGCGGATGGGTATAGTGAGTTGGAGTTAGTGGAGGTGGGGTTTGTTGAGGTTGTGTATGTCGAGGATGGGTATAGTGAGTTGGAGTTAGTGGAGGTGGGGTTTGTTGAGGTTGGTTATGTCGAGGATGGGTATGGTGTGACGTTGGTTGAGGTGGGGTATGTTCATAGTAGGGGGGGGCAAGGTAATATTGGACATTTGAAATTCCTGCATTTCCCTCTGACGTTCTCTTGCATCCTTATTATAGGTTTCCTGCATAGAGATCAGCTGCGTCATAAATGTGTTGTTCATGTCTTGCTCTGCCTGCAAAAATCGCTCGAGACGTGCATCTTCTCGATCAGCCATGGCAGCGTCCATCTGCTCTAATTTCTCCACCAGGACAGTGGTCATAATTCTTGCAGCTTACTTTGTTTTGTTTGGGCGGCGCCTCCTTGGCGGAACAGTATATACTGCAGACACAAATCAAATAATTATGTTATTGGAATTTGCAAAGAGCTTATATAAAACAGCAGTGTTCGCAAACGTGTTTGTGGCCTCCTCCCACCTACACACTGCATATACTCTGCAACATTTATAATTTTTAATTGTATGCATTTATTGTTAAGATTTAATGACGTTAATGTTTAGAGTTGTTAGTTTGTGTTTAGTTTACGTTAATTGTTAATGTTAGTTATTATGCTTTTAGGATTGTTGTACTTAATGTTTCCACGCAAAGGCTGCGTTTGTGCAATTGAGGCCATTTCACTTGGCCCAGCCTCTGTGTCTTCTGGCGCATCAGTGGTTTCAGTTCTGCTGGGCTCCTGTACAACTGGGTCAGGCATAGTGGTTTGCATCGGATGCGTATCACTCAGTATGACTGGTGGAGATGGCGGTGGTGGTGGTGATCGGGTGTCTGGGTCCTGTAAGCGGGTGTCTGGGTCCTGTACGCTGCAGGTGGAAGCAGCACAGGCCTGTCTTGTTTCTGCTGCTGCTATGCTGGAGGATAAGCTAACCGGTGTTGCAAGTGCTGTGTGGCCAAATATGGTGGCACACTGCTCTTAATATTGCCACTCCATACGGGCAGCACCACTTCTATTTCTGTTGTGGTCGTGGACCTTATAGAAATTCCTTTTAAGGGCCTTTAGTTTATTGATTACCTGCTGGGAGGTACGGTGGAATCCAGAGGCTGCAAGCATCTTTGTTATGTTTTTGTACGTGATTGCATCCTTAACAGTCCCTGTCATTTGGTGGGTGATTTCAGACTCCCCTCTTATCCGTAACAGCTCCCTAACCTCATCTTCACTCCAGTTTGCCATATTCTCCAAGCACTGTAGCAATGTAGCACTGTGAATGTAGTATAAATAAAAACACACTGTTTAAAGCGTGCTGCCTGTTTATTTCCGGGTTCAGATAGGTGACATCATGCAGGGAGACAACCTATCACCTCCTTTTTAAGATTACCGGGTTGAATATAGCGGGTCTGAGGCTTTCACACTGCCAAATGAACCGGTTCCGAACCGTGTAGGATTCTTCTTTTTACACGGGTTCAAATACCGGGTTGTTTGACACGGTAAATTCATAATGGCGCTTTCACACTGCACCTCAAACCGGGTTGACACGGCTCAAACTCGGCAATATATTGGGTTATTTTTGCGATGTGAAAGGGGTATTACTCACATTACCTATTATACAAGCAAGGCGCAAAGCACACTTTAATGGCAAAGTGACTACATCATGGTTGTTTTAATGATAAAACAGTAGCAGCCCAACACATACAAGCATGCTCAGCAATGTTTTTAATTTAAAAAAAAACATGTTAAAAGTGTAGCACACCATGCTGGGATTCTTTCACATCTGGAGTGACCCAGACTTGCCTTTTTTGGGGTTGGCCCTGCCTCATCACACTGCATCTCAACATCTTAAGAAGGACTACATATACTAGCATGCCCACACTCCCTGAAAGCCTGCCTTACTACATAAGGTGAGACAGGTCTTGTTGTTATGTTTTGTCAAACAACATTTTTGTATTGACACTTTAACAACACATGTCCCCAGACTTGGACTGTCAAACAGGGGTACAGGGGAAAGCACCAGTGGCCCTAATTTCATGCATGAACAGCCTAAGGATCAGGTTCCAACTGTGAAAGTCGAAAAATATCATGATTCACATGCCGTGTACTAACCCCATGCACATGCCCGCTGCGCGTGCACACACTCTGCCCTGCGTACGCATATTCGCACTTTGCGTAATGGAGGTTCTACGGCCGTGCGCTTTGGCGCGTGGTATGCGCATTTACGGTAGAGTTTGTGAGCGTCTAGCGGGCGACTCGATCGCAACATATTTAACCCATATAGTGTGTTTTATAGATAATATTCCCCTAAACAATGTCAGCAAGTATGTTTGGTGTAAATGGTTCCTGGAACAGAGAGATTCCTCTTTACATGATAGGAAGGGTCAGATAAAGGTTGAAAGGTGGTGTCTAGTATCCAGCTGTAGGGTATTTTAAGGGTAATATTCCTATGATAGTTAGAAAAGATTCGCATATTTCTGCGCATAGTTATGCGCAGAAGTAGAAAATAGATATAAAATTGTATTTAAAATATATTACAAATGGGGAGATGATGAGAATGGAATTCACACATAAATTTCCCACAGACTGAGATACAATGGCCTTATTTACACTAAGCTTTGAGATTCTATGAAGAGGGCCTACACCTTTGTTTATGAATAGGGCCAGGTTTCTCTCCAGAATAATGAGTGCTGAGTTGCCTTTGTCTCAACTGAAAGAGACATAAACAAGGGTGAACAATATCTAGGAACAGAGTTTGTTTGGAAGATCCAAAACAATAGCTTTCCACAATATAACCAGACAGAGAGGAATTTAGAATACTAACAAGTCCTAGCCATCGCCCACTTCTTGAACTAACCAATGATCCCCGGTGCAGTACATGTCCCACCCCCTAACCAATGGAAAGAGAGCACACAGTGTCTATTGTATTATGTCTTGAGCTAGTGAATAAATATAGCTTGCAACAGGCTTTGACACACAAGACTCTCTCCAAAAGGCTTTCTTTTTGAATGCTGAGGGCTGGAATCCAGGACGCGCTTGCGAATCATCCCCATGTATGTATATTTCTCTGTAGCCATGTTGTAGCCATTATGTTATCCTCTGTGTTTGCCATTTGTTCTCATTGTGTACTCATTCTGTTTGCTTGTGTTTGCGATCGTTCGCTATTGTTTATATTATTCCTTGTTATTCTGTTTAGATTTTGATGTTAGACTGTAGTGTATAAACTGTATTGTTTTTCCTTTTTTTACTCTAAAGAATCATCCACGAAGGTGTTAGAGCCGGAGTGGTTTTTAAATCCAAACCAGGTCTTGTGTATTCACTAGTTACTACAAAGGGTTTTCTGAGCGTCTCAATCGCTCAAACAGCTATCTTATTATCAAGGTTATTAAGCGTTACATCATTGTAGTATTACAGTACTAAGGTTTACAGTATAAGCATACCCTTACTGTGTGTAGTTAATAAGGTTTACTGTGTATCAGTCCGTGAGCGTACGTGTCGCTCGTGCGTCGCGCCCACGGCCTAGCGTCTGCTACGCTGAGTGCGTACCCTTACGGTACTCAGTGCGCCAATAGCGTACTTAGTCTGTAATAGAATATAGCTTAACGTTTAAAGGTAATATTTGACATTGTCAATTGGGGGGACTCATCCGGGCCTCCTCATATCCGCAACCTAGCGGAACCAGGCAGACTTTATCCATCAGCAAAGGGCAGGAAGGTAGTATCCCCTGTTAGCCGTTTGGTGGTTGGGGATACAGTAGTGCTGATCAGATAAGCGTCTGCTCCGCTTGGTTTGTAGGGATGCTGGTGGGATCCGGAACCGAAAGGTAAGAACGTTAAGCTATTGTCTTTTAAATCTGTTTTAATTTCTGTTTGGTGCCAACTGCGCACGCAACACATTTAACACACGCACACACCTGTACTCTGCATATCTGAACATATTGTTGCAAAAACAAGGTTCAAATGAGTCATATTGTGTTTGATTCAGATTGGATTGCTTATCTGTTTAAGTAGGTTTAAAAGTATATTTAAAAGTTGCTGCAAAAGCCTTGATATAGTGTTGTTTTTTGTTTTTTTAACTCAGGCCTAAAATAACTTCAGAGGCTTGCATGGTGATTTTTTTTGTGACAAAGGAAGCCGCATGGTCTGTCCTCCATTTTGTGTAACCCTCATGGATGTGGAAGGGGGAGGAGCAGCGGCCATTTTGGGAAGGTCAATTCTTTTCTAAATAGCTGATTTTCAGTCTGCTCAGGAATAATCAGCCGTCCTTGGTCAAAAAGAAATCACCATTTATGAGTTACCAATGCATTTATTTAACCCATGCCATAGTCAATTACAAATAGATTCAGATGGGGTTTAATAAAAGTTAATAGTAAGATGAATATTTGATGTAAGAACGACACACAGATATAAAACAAAGTTTTTTTTGTCTTCTTTACCTCCACGATTCTGTTAAACTCTGCTTGTTGTAAGATAAGCCATTGAAATGCAAATTAACCTGTGCAACAGCTTTTTTTCCTGGCAGTGAAAGGCCACCTTCACAGACAGTCAAAGGCACATTCATATGCAAATTAGAGGAGTGAATGGGTCTCGGGAGACCAGTGAATAGTACATAGATATAATATTATAATTATGTGTGTGTGTTTATATCAATGTATGTTCTGCAAGATAGCTATCCAATATGAATCATACTATTGGAAGCATTGATTAGTAGATTAATTTAGACCTGCATTTTGTGTATTCCGCATATCTACCTTCTTGTGTGCCATTAGCATTGATCACGTGCTGAGAAAATTTGTTGCTATCTCGTTAAAAGTAAAAGTAATATTTAAGGGAGTAATTGTAAAACACACACGCAGCCTGACCCAGTTATAAAGGTTATACAGGAGATACTGTGTGGTGCTTGGTAAACGATTATAGTTAAATATCATTTACATTTATAGAAGCGTATTATTTGTGTTACTGCGGGAGTATCCGGCCTGTGTACACGTGTCTCTGACCGAGTGCGAGACAGCGTACGCAACGCAAAGGCCTACACACGTGGCATAAATTACGCAACGTGCGTACAGATACGCCCACTTAATACAAATCACATGATAGCATTGTTTTAGTAGGCGATACGGAAGCCACGAGATAATAGCACAAATTTGTTCAGTTTCCAAAATTTAGTTTAAAAAGATCCTTCTCTCGTTGCATTACCTCTGGGATTAGCCTGTGTTACCTGAATGAAAGAAATTTTCTGTACAGAAAAATCAAAGTATATATGAAGTGAAAGAGCGTGTGTATGCAAGTAAAGTTTTCTTTTGTGTGAACCACGGAATTCGAGATCTCGTAGAAGGACACCCGTGAAGTGAACACATGGTGGCGTGGGAGAAGGCCATCTCACGTTAACAGTGTATAAGGTAAAAGGAGCAATTAGTAGTACAGCAGACCAAAAGGTCAGCGAGAGTCAGAAATACGTTTAAGGTAAGTAACGAAGCTCTGAAGACCCTGACTTAAGAAAGGTCAGAGGTAGTGAGCGCAGCCCTGGGGGTTGGCGCAGTACCCATATAGGCCCGTTTTGAGAATACGCTCTGGCTGAAGGTTTCGCAGCCTAAACAACCGATTCCGCTGGTCATTCAGCGGATAAGTAATAGTTACTTATACGCAGTGCGACTGTACCGCATGTAACTGTGTGCATTAGTTGGTTACCTTGATACCCATTACGCAATTTGCGTACGCTTTGCGGGATCATAAACGCTATTTGTACACTTTGACGTGATTTGTGTAGGTTTTTTTTTATTTTAAGGAAGGTTCGCTGATCACTCAGGAATTCTCCAGCAACTGATACTTACTGGGGAGGGTAGCATACTCCCACACGCCCCAGTAAATAGAGGTTACATAGGGGCCCTGGGTTGAGTACGCCAGTGCTAAGGCAGTGTGTGGGCGTATTGGTCGACGTGGGCGAGAGTGGGTGAAGGCACTCGTTGGACTTTCACCGTCGCCTTACCTCTGAGAACGTGGTTTTTGTAGGAATTCGCTGAGAAGGCAATACCTGCAAAGAATGGGGGCCAGTTGCTCAAGTAAGGGACGATCAACCAAGGTTCAGGTTGATATAATTCCGTGGCCAGAAGGGTCGGCGAGGTATATAATGTGTGAAAAATATGGATCACACGCTGAGGTTTTATGCAATGAATGAGAACGTATGACTGTGAACGATGGGGAGAAGTTTCCCAGGGTAGGCAGTTTTAATCCTGAGGTTTTGCAAAATTTAAGGAGAAGGATATGTCTGATAAAATCCGGGAAGCAACGGATTAGACATTATGATTATTTACAGTTATGGCAACAGGAAGGGGAGATACAAAGGGGATTAGCTCAAGCAGCTGGTTCCAATCTTAGCAGGAAACTGATGGCAACTGGAGAAACAATGGCTACAGAGAATGGCATACTGGGGTATGATGATAATAGTGCACTTAATAAATGTATTAATGATGATAATAGTAAGCGTAATAAATGTAATAATGATAGAAGTAAAACTGATAAATGTACAAATTCTAACCCGTGCAAGTTGCACCCCATGTTAAACTTCCCTCAGGATTACAAGCAAGAAAGTGAGCCCAGCACGATGTCTGCACTTTTTCCAGCAGCCATCATATGAGACACCCAGGTGAGCATGACCCAATCGGTAAAGGCAGTAGTCAAGCCCCCTTACGGAGGGTCAGGTGAGGTCGTGTCCACAGGTAAGTACGGTATTGTATGTTATGCACAGACAATTGCACCTCACATTGTAGAGTATAGAGAGGTAGCGGTTTCTGTATTAATGGATGGTTTAAAGGAAGTGTTGAGAACAAGGGTACAGACCACTCAACCTAATTGGAAAGGCATGTCGGTGGCTGCTTTGAGAGAGACCGCTATTGAACATGATCGGAACATCATAAGACACAGGGAGTCACAGGGCGGTAAGCAAATGACAATAAGTAGACAGGCCCTGACAACGAAGCCACATCAGCTTAAGCCCCAGACCCCTGTGGGTAAGTCGAATGTGACAAAATTTTATAACTGCCAGAGGGAAGGGCATTATGCACGGAATTGTATGTTTAGAGACCCACATAAGGTATATAAACCCCCTAGACAATGACATAACGCACGTAATTGTAATCAGGGATCATATAGGAAAAATTTTGGGCCGCACCTGTAATTTGCAGCCAGTGAAGTTGATTATTAGCCTTGATAGTAAGCCTGAGGTTACAGTCGATGTAATTGGTAGGTCATTCCTTGTAGACACAAGGGCGGCCAGGTAAACTCTGTGATTTATCTTTAAATATTTCCTTTTCATCTCTGACGTTCACCAGCAGAACTACAGCTCAAACGTCACATGTCTACTTGGTCTTTTTAGAGGTCTACCCATCCCCAGTATATCTTACCAGCATCGTTGTGTCTGGCCAAACACAAAGGGTGGAGAGTGGAAATACTGGTGGGGGAGACTGTGCAGAGATACCGATGGACATGTTGGTGTGACAGCCTGATGGTGAACGGAAATCTGACAATGTTTCTTTTCTATTGTTCTCTCTCTTTGTTCTTTCATGTTTTATGGTATGTCACACAACAGTTAGACAAATGGTAATGCAAGATTTATGATCCTTACAGAAAGATCGCTGAGTCGGAAAGAATATCGTATCACTGGAGTGTTCGTTTTGGGAAGACTGAGAGACAGCACTGTTGAGACGACATCTGAGCAATAAGAACAACAAGACTATAGGACACTTATCGTAACATTTTTCTTTCCCTTCAATTATTTTCGGTACCCCCATAACCACTTTCTCTTTCTCCTCCTGTAAGATGGACTCGCCCCAAGAGACTGCAGTCCGTGTTTTCCTGTTGACCCTGTTGTTGACCAGAGCAGTCTGTTTCGTTGAGAGTACCAGTGAGGTCGAGAAAGGATCTGGAATGGGTTCTGATAACCAGGATGGATTCGTAGAATTCCAAGGGCAACACAATCACAGAGCAAAGGCGAGTATCAGAAAACGATCTGGTAGCCATGACACTAGTAGACATTGTGAAGGATTGTTAGCTGAAGAGAACTGTATCTGTAGGAATTGTGAAAACATAGTTGAGGACGGGTGCATCCAGAGATGTCAGTCCAGCATTAATATCGATATGGACCGTCATCCATTGAGTGACTATCACTCATTAGTGGGTAAGGTTTTTAAACCAAACAGAATGCTGGGTGTGCTCACTAGTACCTCAAGGTCATAGAAAGTCAGGACTAGTGCCATACTCTTTAACGATAGATGAGGTACTTGAATTAAGGGGTGGGAGACCGGTGGACAAGAAATTTAATATTTCTAGGCCTCCTAGTTTGAAGCTCCACCAATATCATGTGGATAGGTCCTTAATATGTTTTAACATTTCCAATCCCCGAAAGCCGGGAAATTGGGAAGTGACATGGAACAACCAAACCATGACATTCTCACACAAAGCCGATAGAATGCCCATTGACTCAGAGCTTATACGCCAAATAGCCAACAGTGGAAGATATTTCCAATATAGGTACACATTAGGAAGTAGGCCCATGCGAGTTGGAGAAGTATCACCAGAATACTGTGCACATATCATACAACCTGATACGTGTACTAGACAAATAAGAGAGTTAGGGATAGGATTCTTCACCTGGAAGGTTTGTAATATGGTGATGTCATTTCCTGTCCCATATGTCCTCCCCGATGATGCATATTTCATATGTGGGAGGAAGGCTTATAAGTGGCTTGCTCCAAACTCAGAGGGATTGTGTTACATTGGAAGAGTGTTACCGGAAGTAATGACCCATCAATCGAGACAATGCTGTGATAAGATGTGATTCCACGGTCCGTTTCTTTCACCCATTTCTCCTTTGTTTTTCTCCAAGGTAAAAAGACATCCACTCGGAAGAAGAATTTGACGACCCATTATACAGACCATTGATGAACTGTTTCACCGACAATTGATGAACCCTTAGAGACTTTAATTTTTATGGACACTTGAAGAGCTTTGCTTGCCACACAGCAAAGATACAGCAATCCGGACAAGACTTCAACAAGACATCAACAAGACTCCAACAGACGCCCAAGGACGACCATATATATATAATCATACGAATGCATTTATAACGCATGTTTCTTATCTTCATCTCTTCTATCTTCAGGTAGTGGCACACATAGTCGACAGGTTATATAGACACATATATTAGCACTCACATATTTTCCTCATTCATGTATCATCAACTAATGTGCACCCCATTTGTTGGAACTAAAAGCCGAAAAGAGCTCGGTAGAGTTTGTTAGCCCACTTACAGACCCTTAATACGGGATAAGAAGGATTCAATGTATACTTCGTAATACCTCGAAGCTTATTTTAGAACATGTACGGCACGATGATACATGACCCCTCAGACATGAATTTCATACACACATGCTTTTTACTATCTCACTAGGTCATACATTTCCCACCTTCTCCTCTCCTCCAAACTCCCAATCATAAATAGATAGGTCATGGTATTATATATTTTTCTGCTTAATTGTTTAGATAGTGGCAGTTATTGTTGACTGCCAAAGGGTGGACTGTCAAAGTCGAAAATATCATGATTCACATGCCTTCTACTAACCCCATGCACATGCCCGCTGCGCGTGCACACGCTCTGCCGTGCGTACGCATATTCGCACTTTGCGTAATGGAACTTCTACGGCCGTGCGCTTTGGCGCGTGGTATGCGCATTTACGGTACAGTTTGTGAGCGTCTAGCGGGCAAATCGATCGCAACATATTTAACCCATATAGTGTGTTTTATAGATAATATTCCCCTAAACAATGTCAGCAAGTATGTTTGGTGTAAATGGTTCCTGGAACAGAGAGATTCCTCTTTACATGATAGGAAGGGTCAGATAAAGGTTGAAAGGTGGTGTCTAGTATCCAGCTGTAGGGTATTTTAAGGGTAATATTCCTATGATAGTTAGGAAAGATTCGCATATTTCTGCGCATAGTTATGCGCAGAAGTAGAAAATAGATATGAAATTGTATTTAAAATATATTACAAATGGGGAGATGATGAGAATGGAATTCACACATAAATTTCCCACAGACTGAGATACAATGGCCTTATTTACACTAAGCTTTGAGATTCTATGAAGAGGGCCTACACTTTTGTTTATGAATAGGGCCAGGTTTCTCTCCAGAATAATGAGTGCTGAGTTGCCATTGTCTCAACTGAAAGAGACATAAACAAGGGTGAACAATATCTAGGAACAGAGTTTGTTTGGAAGATCCAAAACAATAGCTTTCCACAATATAACCAGACAGAGAGGAATTTAGAATACTAACAAGTCCTAGCCATCGCCCACTTCTTGAACTAACCAATGATCCCCGGTGCAGTACATGTCCCACCCCCTAACCAATGGAAAGAGAGCACACAGTGTCTATTGTATTATGTCTTGAGCTAGTGAATAAATATAGCTTGCAACAGGCTTTGACACACAAGACTCTCTCCAAAAGGCTTTCTTTTTGAATGCTGAGGGCTGGAATCCAGGACGCGCTTGCGAATCATCCCCATGTATGTATATTTCTCTGTAGCCATGTTGTAGCCATGTTGTAGCCATTATGTTATCCTCTGTGTTTGCCATTTGTTCTCATTGTGTACTCATTCTGTTTGCTTGTGTTTGCGATCGTTCGCTATTGTTTATATTATTCCTTGTTATTCTGTTTAGATTTTGATGTTAGACTGTATTGTATAACCTGTATTGTTTTTCCTGTTTTTACTCTAAAGAATCATCCACGAAGGTGTTAGAGCCGGAGTGGTTTTTAAATCCAAACCAGGTCTTGTGTATTCACTAGTTACTACAAAGGGTTTGCTGGGCGTCTCAATCGCTCAAACAGCTTTCTAATTATCAAGGTTATTAAGCGTTACATCATTGTAGTATTACAGTACTAAGGTTTACAGTATAAGCATACCCTTACTGTGTGTAGTTCATAAGGTTTACTGTGTATCAGTCCGTGAGTGTACGTGTCGCTCGTGTGTCGCGCCCACGGCCTAGCGTCTGCTACACTGAGTGCGTACCCTTACGGTACTCAGTGCGCCAATAGCGTACTTAGTCTGTAATAGAATATAGCTTAATGTTTAAAGGTAATATTTGACATTGTCAAGACTGTGGTCTTGCCTGTTGCATTTTGGTGGTCCTAAACATTGTCAACCCACACACTGTCTAATTATCCACCCCCCTTACATCTTACACTGTATATTTTAAGTTTGTATTTGGAACACACTATTGTTAGGCAGTCATTTTTTAGTTAGCTTTGGATGGACGTCAGCCTCTGTAGGTCGACATGTGCTAGTTCTACATGTCACAAGATCAACATGTTATTTATGGAGACATGACAAATGTTTATTTATTTTTTCACTTCATGCGGCACGTGTACCCCAATTGCAATGGAAATTGCTTACGATGTAAGCGGTAGTGTATCGACTCACCTTGTCCTAAGCCTGGCAAACAAAGTGAAGCATGCAAGTTGACTGTGCAAATATTGGGATACCCAGGCACTCTAAGTTAAAAAGGACAATAACATACCAAAATACCCTCAGGTCAAACTTTTCACCTGACAACCTAGCACATATAAACCCTGTTGTCCTGGCAACCCTGTCGACCTAATGAGTGTCGATCTAGAGTGGACAGCCTAAACATTGTAGACGTAGACACTGTACATCTAATGATCCACACACAAATGTAAATGCTACATCCATACCACGATGAAGAAGAAAAACAATTTTCCTTGGGCCAAGATGGGCCCCAGTACAACACTGCATGTAATTGTAATTGAAGTTAAAGTAGCTAACAAATACAATTTAAATGTGTTAAAACTTACTATCATCTTCCACATGCCCAGCACCCTCAAACTCCTCGGGGGCCTCTGCTGCCCATTCAGTGGGTGGTGAAGGAGGCTGGATTGGGGAAGGAGGCTGGATTGGGGAAGGAGGATGGAAGGGTGAGTTGTTTAGAGAGGATGGGTCTGTTTGAGAGGGGGAGGGGGGTGGAGAGGGTGTTTGGTCCAGAGAGGGGGAGTGGGGCTGAGAGGGTGTTTGGGCCAGAGAGGGGAGGGGGGCAGAGAGGTGGGTTGGGCCAGAGAGGGGGAAGGGTGCTGAGAGGTTGGTTGGGCCACAGAGGGGGAGGGGGGCTGAGAGGTGGGTTGGCCAAGAGAGGGGGAGGGGGTTGGAGATGGTGATTGTGAAAGAGAGGGTGAGGGGGTTTGAGAGGGGGCTTGGGAAAGAGATGGGGAGGGGGTTGGAGAGGGGGTGGTTGTTGATGAGGAAGGGGAAGTTGGTTGTTGGGGTTCAGGGTGTTGATGGGGTGATGGAGTTTGTGGTGGGGAGGTGGGTGGAGGTGATGCTGCTGCTTGCTGAGCTTGCCGTTGTGCTTGCCCTAGAATCACATTTTAAAATTTAAAAAAATTAAACAAAAAACATATCCATGTGCATTACAAAATAACATTGTTCTGTTCATTCTAAAATACAAATACAAAGTTAGTTATGTCTCCAGCCTACAGCCTGTGTGCCGACTCACCACAACAATAAACATTATGCCCTAAGCACTCTGCTCCCCAGTCTGTACTGCAAGCCCTAAGCACACACACTGTGTAAACTGGTTAAGTGTGGTATGTTTTGGGTACTATAGTTTAATAATAAGGTCTGCTAATAATCTCACTTTATCACATCTAAGCACAATTTAGCATTGTAAAAATGTTTGTTTAAATTTTTTTGTTTGTGCTACTAATCACAGTTAAATACTCATGTGAACACATTATAATGCGTTTAACTTACTGCGTCTGTGTATTTGCTGGCGCAGCCGCGCCAGCAACCCGGGCTGTCGGCGGAGGAGGTCACTCCACCGCCGCTCCAATTGGAGGATGGTCCCCCTTTTCCTTATCTGCGTCCGCAATATGCGGCGGACCTCCACATAGGCCGCACGCTTAATCCGATTTGGGACATATGGTCCCGCACGGCCTACTCGTCGGTCCATTACTGCCGTGAGCACCCGCAGCTCGCGGTGGGTGAACGTGGATGCTCGCATGGTGCCTATGGAGTTTTCCTTACATGGGCATATATTTATAGTGTGTGGTCGCATTTCATTAGTTGAAATATCATGGTGTCATCTTTGTTTAACTTTATTGATCTGTGTACAATATTTTATAAACAAGTTGATGTGCTCCCTTTAGTTTGCATCAGCGATTATTCGCAGAAGACACAGCACCAAATAATAATTCCTAAACACATATTTCACACTACAATTCCTGCTTCTCAATTTTCTTTCTTTTTGGTTATTTGTTTAAATTACAAATGAACATAACTTACAAATGTTTATCTCTCTCTCTCTCTCTATCTATCTATCTATCTATCTATATATATATTTATTTTTTTAAACATATATAGATAGATAGATAGATAGAGATATTGCACACAAAATAGATAGATAGATAG